>NC_056729.1:965588126-965805626 GCF_019279795.1 Protopterus annectens
TCTGTACTGAAAAATGGAACAAGTTGTTTGTGCCATTGCAGAGGACTCGTGATGGTGGAGTGTGTCATTTATTTAAACATGTTATACATGGAGCTGCTAAGGATAATACAAGGTGTTTTACAAAACACAGTCCACTAGTGATGACATAAACAAATAGAAATTGAATAATCCAAACTGAAGAAAGTATGCTGCAACCTGAAGCTATTTTCAGAGATGGTGCAGCTGAAAGGATTTGCACGCAGTCTTCATAGCCAGTTGAGAAGGTGATGTGATTACATGGAAGGTTATGGATTACTCAGGTAACAAGTAGTATATAAGACAGGGAGGAGCTATGTCTAAGGACCTCTTGCATGTTAACAGTAATGATTACCAGGTGCAGAAAGACAAAAGAGGTACAGCAAAGTGAAGGTCCCTTTAAATTAAACCGGGAGTTAAAGGGTCACAGTTAAAGGAGGGGAGTGCTAGAATAAACAGAAAGTAATGAGAAGGTGACAATGGGATCACCAGCAAAGAAGAGCTGCTGCATGCTGGGAGAACTGGAGGAATTTTTTGTTATGTTTATGTTACCTGGAATCTATGGAATGAGATGAACTAGTTGTACTGTGCTGATACAAGGAGGCACTGACATTGCATGAGTTGCTTAAAAGTACACCACGAGGGGGATAAAGGGTAAGGTTTACTTTTGCTTAGGAATTCAAGCTTTACTACAAGGAAAGAGAAAGTAAGAATGACCAGATTACATCATACCTGAAGGCTAGACTATGGAATGTAGCAGATGCAGTAGAAAAGTAAGTGAGATCTGTGAATCTGGATTCCAGACTGAAATGAGGAACATGGAACTCTGGTGAGTGGCCACAGTGCACAGACCACTAAATACAGGAAAAATACTTGCCTGGCTCTGTAGCATAGAAGGATGGAGCACTTACTGTGATCCAGGCAACAAAAATTCAGTTAGTAGCCTTGACACCAGAGGAGCCAGGCAGGAAAGGGAAGGAATGAAGGAATGAAGGAATGTGGCCTGCTCACCTCTCTGGGGGTGGGGGATGTTGCATGTAAAATGGAGGCATAGGGTATTGCAATCTCCCTAATGGAGACTGGGGGGAGGGGGGGCAGAGGGCAGGACTGCTTGAAGGCTATCCCCCTTGCAGAACCAAGAGGACATTCTTCGCAGACAGTTCATTGCACATCCCTCTCAGCGCCATGCTGGTTGTGTGTACTGTAGATATGGGGAGGAAAAATTAAGAAAGGCTCAAACCATCCCTGATGGCTGTCTGGCTGATGACCCCCCTTGGCTGTTTCTCACTTGATGAAGGGAATAAAAGGGCAGAGGGCAGGACTGCTTGAAGGCTATCCCCCTTGCAGAACCGAGAGGACATTCTTCGCAGACAGTTCATTGCACATCCCTCTCAGCACCATGCTGGTTGTGTGTACTGTAGATATGGGGAGGAAAAATTAAGAAAGGCTCAAACCAACCCTGATGGCTGTCTGGCTGATGACCCCCTTGGCTGTTTCTCACTTGATGAAGGGAATAAAAGGGTTGATAGGCCAGGAGAAGGGCTAATGGTCAGCAGGTAGTGAGGTGCAAAAAGGCACAAAAAGTAAATAAATACTTGTAAGCAGAATGTGGAGAAGGTTGAGAAGTAAACTGAGAAGTAGTGACTTCAAAGAGGTCCGATGGTGTAACTGATTCAGGTGAGGTAGAAGTAGGGTTTAATCAAAAGGTAATAAGTATAGCAAAGGTACACATGTGTGTGCATATGTCTATGGGTGTGCATGTAATTGTCCGCATCTGAGTCATTCTACATGTGCTTGATAACTAACTGGTCAGCTATTATCTCCCAGCTCCAATTTGTTAAGTTACTATTCACTGGGTGTATTTTCAAGTATTTCAGTTTACTGCAAGATTGCAGTTTGTGTAGCTAATATTTTGTTGCAAGGCTTTTCTATTTCACACTGGTTGTGTGACTGTGGAATTACTGTATTTAAGTGAGAGTATGTGTACAGAGGGGAAATTGTCCACATACAGATGTGGGGGGTGGCATGCCTTATTAAAAAAAAAAATGTTAGTTGCATTTCACGGCTATAGGTTCAGTGGCTTTATTTTTGAGCTTTTTGGATCAACAAGTTTGCATACAGTGGATCTGAAATCAGTTTCTTGTAGTGAAACTATATGTGTCTGTGCGTGTTTGTGCGCGCTTGTGTGTGTGTGTGTGTGTGTGTGTGTGTGTGTGTGTGTGTGTGTGTGTGTGTGTGTGTGTGTGCATGCTGCTGTCTCTCTCTCTCTCTCTCTCTGTAAGTATATCTTTTATGGTAACATATTGGACTTACACCTCACTAATAAGGAAAATGTAAGAGAAGTAAATGTCAAGGATTTAGTTACTAGTAGTGATCATATTGTTTGTGATCCTGAAGCAGGGACTTGGTGCATAGCCAGCCTTAGGTATAAGCCAACTAGGCAGCTGCCTAGGGCGCCACCCAAGTAGGGGCACTTTTCCAGTATTTATTTGGCGTAGGTAGACCAGGATGGGGGCACCATGGAACCCTTTTGCCTAGGGCACCAGTTGACCTAAGGCCGCTCCTGCTTGGTGGTGTGGAACAACAAAGAAAGATACACAGGACAAGGTTGCCACTTCTTCAGATTCCTAAAATGGGAATTTCTGAAATTTTGTAATACTGCTGGGCAAGACCACAAGTTCTGACAATATATTTTATTTGCAAAATAAAGAGATGCTATTGTAAAAGTTGGGTTGTTTAAAATATTTATTTGCTAAGTAAGCGGGAGAACTGGTCAAAGACTCTTTTTCAAACATGGTCATTCACAATTTTGGTCATAGATAGAAAATGCAGAAACATTAGCAACACATGAGTATACAAAAAATAATGACAAAACATAGTCACTGACTGATTTTAAGTAGATAAGCTTCAAAATACAGGACATAATGATTACTTCAGGAAACACACTGCATTATGATATAGACCTGGTTAAAGCTCAGTGATGCTATCAATGAATGCATGTATATTTGTATACAGACTTATACACAACTAACACAAGGGAAAGCAAAGCTCATACATATTTTTTTTCATAAAAAGACGAAAGGATAAAAACTGCCAAGGTCCTGTTAGAATGTTACCAACATTTCTATTGATTTTCCATTGACTCTAAAACACTTGGATTTGTAGACACAGGATAAGCATACAAGTTTTGAAAAAGAGACAATTCTGCTCATTTATAAGTTGCTGCTGAAGCTTGTACCATGAAGCAAGAGAAATTTTATTTAATGCTTTTTCTTCTGTTGCTAAGCCAAAAGCCTGCCTTTCCAGTTTCAGTGACCCCCCCCCCCCCTCAAAATCATATTGCTCAGATGTTATTTAAGCAATAACCCATGAATGGGTATAAGTTTCACAGGATTTGCCTATGGATTTACCCATGGCTGGTGTGGTTTAATCATGAGGCCGAAGCTTGAGTGATCAAACAAAGCCAACCATGGGTAAATCCTGTGAAACCCACATCCAGCAGTGAGTTGTTACTATTATACAATGACATTATTATGAGCATGCTAATTGGGGTGTCCAATCAGCATGCATGTTTATGAATATTAATGACCTTTTATTGTATAATAGCAAATGATCAAAGAAAGAATAGTTTTCCAAATATAAAGTCTGAATGTTGATGATTTAATCATCAGAGTAATCCTTGCAGTAATAGATTCATAGGTTCACAGGCAAGTACTAGGCCGGCTGACCTTGTGGGTCATTTTAAGCCTTGCTGATTCCCCGTCCAAGGGTGAGAATCAAACTCTGTACTTTGTGTCTGTGAAGTTAACATCTTAATCATTATATCAGCCCCCAACCCCTTATATTAACCCCCAACCCCTGTAGGTAATAGGTATGTGCTCTGTTTTTTCTAGGGTTCAACAATGATATTCCCACATTTCAGACAAAATATGATGCTGCATATCTTCTTAAATGCTTTTTGAAAGAAGTTTGTGTTAAAAATTTAACTGGAAGCAGTGACTAGTGGGGCATACTGTGACTTTGGCATTAAAAAGGTCTATACCAATGTCCCATCTTGACTCATACATGAGCAAACTGAGATAAAATGCAGGTGAGTTTAGATATGTGAGATATAGTATCATTTTCTACACTTTTAACAGAAGTGTTAGAAACATTTTTTATCAAATAAATAGCAGGACATTTGCCAACAGAGAGCTGATTCAACCCATCTGAGTTGGGAACTGCTGGTGGAAGGCTTAATGTGTGCTTATCCGATTGGCTTGAGGGCTTGACTGTGTAAAAGTCCTTCATCCTGCTGTTATAAAACCCTTACATTTGTGTGAGACTGTGCTCATTTAGTCAATGCTTCCCTGTGTTTGACTTGGTTGCATGTGACTGCAAGACCCCCTAAAGCCATCCATGGGCCAACAAAGCTGATATAAGTATTTTATTTTTAACTATCTCAGTGATATTTAAAATTTCTCTGGTGCATTTACTGATTTGCTTGAATTTATCACTGTTTTTCAGCCTGCACTTATTAAAGAAATTTCCCTGTGCCTTGTATATATGCAGACTTCTCCAGTTTAAAATTCTCTATGAGAAATACTATCCATAGTGGCCCACTGTTCATAGCTGCTCAGAGGGCTGCTGTTTTGCACAGAGGGCACCACCACTGCAGGTCATCCTATAATATATGACTAAACAATCTCACTTAGACCTTTTTTTTTCAATAAACATCTTTATTAAATTATCACACATGACATAGGCAATCTTACATTTATATAAACGAAAAACAAACATTGACACCACTTTAGTTGCAAACATTACACATCACATATACCATTGAAACAACTGTAGTTGCAAACATTATACATCACTTATAATCTATCCAGTTATTGTCAATTAAGCATTATATGGCTCATTCAAATCCTGCCTCTTAAACCTTGTTCCTTCTCTGCATACATTGTTCCCACAATTCCCATTTTTTTCTATGTAGTTTGCTCCATCCCTAAGTGAATCCCCCTCTACACCTTCCCATTTACCAAGGATCTGATATAATGGATAGGTGCTTCCCTGTCATCTCTGTTTGTAGCCTGGTAGATATGGGCATCCTGAGGCAGTGTAGTAACTGCCTAAAGTTCACTGACAACCACTTAATTTTAGAACAGACAAACACAGTATGTGAGAGATGTAGATACACAATGCCATTGGAGGCAAACCTCTCACATGCGCACATGAAATATGCAAACCAGGTTGTAAGTGTTACACCCAAAATGTTCACTACAAACACTAAGGAAAAAACACATATACCCACATATGTGGAGCTACTCACATGTAATCTATCCAAACCTCCAAGACCTCCTAACAGCATCTCTCAGTTGCCCCGCACACAGAAAAAAAAAACAGTGCCTCACACAACACATAACTCTGAAAATCATAGTAACCCCACTTCCAAGCCCATAAGGCATCACACCATACAACCTAAGATTATAGTTGTTGGGGATTCCATTGTAAGACTTTCTGATGTCCCCCTTACCAGGCTAAACAAGGAGAAGAACACAGTGAGCTGTCTGTCTGGAGCCAGGATCTACCAGATCACACATGCACTTAGGTCTTTAAACCACAAGTACCATGTGACCTGATTAAAGTCCATGTGGGAGTAAATGACTAAGACGTACCTCACTAGACTATCTGGAGAGAGACATGATGGAGCTCTCTGAATATGTGTCCCAGGTGGGTAAAAATCTAGCCTTAAGTAGCATCCTACCTTCACCAGTGATGATGATGCCATTGCCACAGTACCAGAAAACTGATTGATTTCAACAATTGGCTACGTTTCTGTTGACACAACAAGAGGATCTAATATATGTCAGCTTGCAGAGACATAATCAACAAACCATGATGCTTTGCCAGAGATGATTTGCACTTGTTACTACTGGCTTCTGAATACTGGCAAAAACTTTATATATCCTGATAGTGCTTTTTAGGCTATGCCAAGTTGTTAAACCCTCCAACATTACAAAAATCACTCATGACTACCTAAAGGTACTGCTGCTCAGTGTTAGGTGTTTAAATAAAAACTGCATTCCCTGAAAGAACTCCTCACCTTGGAGAATGCAGACACATGTGCAGTCACAGAAACAAGGTTCAGAAACCTGGGAGAGCATCTTGGCTACCAAAGGCTACAATGCCTTTCATACATTTTGATTCCCCTCAGCTCAGGATAAAACAAAGGGAGGAGGTGTCTCAGTGTTCATAGGACAAGTACACTACTAGAGGTCCAACAATATGATTGCTTGAGTTGCTCCATCACAAGTGCAACCCCCTATCATATCCTTTCTAGCAACAGATCCCCCGACATGAGTCTGAAAAACCACACCTACTAATTATACCTACTGGCATCGCTTCAGTTCAAACTTCTCTCCTCCCATCACCTCCTACCACACTCAAAAAATACTCACAATCATCCCCCTCCCAGTCATTATGAGGGAACAGTTCCTTACTGCACTAACTAATCAGGAAATCCTTCTACGTGGCACACCTCATCACAAAAGGTTTTTCATCCAGGAAAAAAGAGGTCATTGTTCCCCTCTACTCGTCACTCATTAGACCCATTATAGAGTACAATGCCCCTTTTGGTATGTACCTCACAAGACATCTACAACAACTGGAAAGGCCGCAGAAATACCTTACAAAGAGGATTACCAGCCTCAAACAGATGCCCTACGCAGACAGTCTCAAAAAACTCCAGCTTTACTCTGTCGCATATCGCCTACTCAAAGGCGATCTCTGCCTAACATACAAAGCTATGTCAAACCCAGAGCTGCTGGACATGCTCCACATAAAGAAATACCAGTCCCTCCAAGCTACATGCTCTAGGGACCTAAACCTTGTCACCATAATAAACAGAACATGTTGGAGGGATAGATTCCTGCCCCGGAGACTTCCCATACTCTGGAACAAACTACCTATCTATATCAAAGCTCCTCATTAGCACTCTTCAAGAAAAATCTTGATGATTGGATGGGAAATAGGAAATTCACCCTAGGGATCACCTCTGTGGCTCTGCTCGACAGGGACACAGGAAAATAATTTTCTTGGGTGGCGAAAGCCAGGGTACCTTTTTTGCTAAACTTATATAGGCGCTAGGGCCAATAGCCTAGTACCTACCTATGAACCTATGAACTAAAGCTAAAAACACAGCCTCCATGGGTCCCAACAACATTCCAGGATACTTCCTAAATAGCTTAAAAGAGAATCTATCAGGGCCACTAGAAACCCTCTTTAGCCACAGCCTCCAGATGGGCTTTGTCCCAGAGGAATAGAAGACTGCAACAGTTGTCCCTCTGCAGTAGGGGGGGGGGTCCATCAACTGACCCAGGGAACTGAAGACCCATAAGCTTGATGAGTCTTATCTGCAAGACCATGGAGAGAATCATCATGGACCTGATCAATAGTGACATAGGAAATCTCCAGACACTGGACCAGACCCAGTTTGGTTTTGTGAAAGGGAGGTAATGCCTACTCAGTCTGGTGGACTTCTTCAATACAGTCATCAGGGTCATGGATGAGAGTAAAATGATATATACTGCTTATCTAAGCCTGGCCAAAGCTTTCAACACAGTCCCATACTTGGGGATCATACATAAACTTAGTGAGTTAGGCATAAGCTCCTACATCATCAGGTGGATAGCAAACTGGTTCACTGATAGGATACATGCTGTTCTGACAGAGGAATCCACTTCCAATAAGAAGCTTGTTACTATCTGTATCCAACAGGGTTCATTGTTGTGACCCCTCCTGTTTGGTATATACTTCTGTGAAGAGAAGGCCAATGTTGGGGACCTCTGGTTCCTGAAGTTCACCATTGACTGTAAGCTGGGAGCAATCATTGAATCCCCAAATAATGTTGCCATCCTTTAAATAGGCCTAAAACTGTCAAATGACTGGTGCCAAAACCATGGTCTAACACTAAATACTAAAAATGCATAATCATACCCTTCAGTAAATCAAATATTCCTGCAAATTATAATATTGATAGCATACCCCTAAAATTAGACTCAGTGATGAGGGACTTAGGAACATAGATAGATAGTAACCTAAACTTTGAACACCAGGTTGCTACGGTAGTGAGGAAATCCTTCTATGTGGCTCAACTTATAAGTAAAGGCATGGCATCAAGGTCAAAGAAAGTCATAGTACCATTGTACTTGACCCTCATTAGGCCCATAATTGAGTACAATCCTCCCATCTGCATGTACCTAACCACCCACTTACACCAAATGGAGTGGCTCCAGAGGTTTCTCACTAAAAGAAATACAACACGTACATGGCTTATGTGGACCAACGAAAGGCCCTTTCCCTTTACTCTGTCTCATATTGATTATCGAGAGGTGACTTATACCTAACCTACAAGGCATTCTCTGATCAAGTCGTGATAAAAAAATTTTACATATTTGCAAGAAAAAGTATATAAGGGTTATGCATTCCATGAACCTGAACCTTATTTGTGACTCAGAACTTGCTGGACAGACAGACTGGTATCCTTAAGGCTACCTCGTCTATGGAATACATTTCCCATCTTCATAAAATAAGGCCCTTCCCTCACTCTCTGCAAAAAATAATTTGGATAAATGGATGGGGAACTGTAAATTCACTCCTGTAGTACTGCCCATGTCCCTTATGGACAGAGACAGTCTGTAAAATGACCCAGGGCCCCAACACCCAAATACCCACTACCCTGATACTACCTCATCCCATATCTGGGAAATTACGATATAAAATTGTCATATCCTGCGTATTATTGGGTAAGCTTGTAAAGTCTCTTGCACCACTAGCCTAGTAATCACCTATGAACCTATGGTAAGGGCAAAAGCATTCATCTCTTCTTTTAAATGAACAAACTGTAGTGTAAACAAGCAAGACCAGCTTGAATCCTGTTTTCTTATTTTCAATAAGAATGCAAAGTAATCTATAGCACAGCTCTTACATAAAAAAGTTTTGACAATGGCTTGTGCTGATAATTTATATTCCAATATCAAGAGCAATTATTCTTGTACAAATAATTTTCCCTTTATGTAATGTTTTCTCTTTTCAGTGCAACTTAACTGATTGAGCCTGTTCCACTGAATGGTTTAGCTGTAGAACTTTTCTAACTAACCCCATGGTTTTGTGATCCTGTAGTAGGTATGTTAGTTACAGGGGTGCAAGAAGTTAAAGTCCCTGCATGGGAATATTGGGGTTTGCCTATGTCTGTCAGCCTGGGATGACATGCTCGACAAGCCACGTTGCTTCGCTAGGGATGGCCTGCACCTGTCACCACTAGACCTTCGGATATTGGTAAAGGCTCTTGCCCCCCCCCATAGTGCCTTTTTTAGGCAAGGCTCAAAAGTCAAACTCACCCCCATAGACAGCACAAGGTACAAGAAACTAAGGGTAATGCTGCTTAACGCCAGAAGTCTTAACCTCAAGATGCACGCACTCGAAGCTCTCCTCAGTATGGAGAACATCGATATCTGTGCAGTGACAGAAACCTGGTTCAAGGCTCCAGAGAGCACCCCAGCACTACCAGGCTATACCTCATATCATGCTTTTCAGCCCCAAAACCCGGACCGAACCACAAAAGGAGGGGAGTTTCCATATTTATCAAGGATATCCACACCTCCAGGTTAGTGGCATTGCACGAAGTATCGGAGACCATCCATGTGCAACTAACAGTGGGCAAGACTGCTTTTCAGTTTATAGCATCCTACAGACCACCCTCTCAAAGTCAGGAATCCCACTCGGCTTTCCTGAAAACATTGGAGAACATGAAGATCTCTCCGAACACCATTATATTGGGCGACTTCAACTACCCAAACATTGACTGGGAGCACTACTCAAGCCCCAGCACCTTAGCCCAAAAGTTTCTGGAAATTATAAACTCAAATGCTATGGAACAACTAGTCACCACTCCCACAAGAGGGGACAACATACTAGACCTGATCATTACCAACATGGAGACTCTATGCTCCACACCAGAAGTATATCCCTCATTGGTAAGATCAGACCATAAATTAATTTCACTGGATGTCCACATCCCGACCCCACCCCCAGCCCAGAAAACCACAGTGAAAAACTTCTCAAAAGCGAACTTCTCACTTCTCAAAACTGAAGTGGAATCTTTCAAAGCCCCAGGGCCAGTGGAAACTACGGCCCAAACTGCAGTATCCTATATAAATGCATTCTACGGACATCTCCAGGAATGCATGGATCATGCTATCCCAAACAAAACCAAGACCCAATCATCCAAAGGCAGGCGTCCAGTCTGGTGGACCCCTGCCATAAATAAACTGTACAACAGAAGGAGGAAGCTACTACATGATAGAGAAAAATCCCTAATAGGGAAGGCATCTCTGATCAGTACTAGCAAAAAATTACGATCCCTCATAAAATCCTCCAAGGCCAGCTTCGAGAGAAAAATTGCACAGGACACCAAAGACAATCATAAGGCTTTTTTCAGTTATGTTAGGAACCTGGGATGCAATTCCCAGACTTGTTCTGAGTTTATTCTAAACGACAAAAAATACACTGAGCCCACAGACATCGCCAATATCCTGGCAGACAGGTTCAGTGCAAACCCCCCCCCTCCCCCCCAAAAGAGCAAGTATCTATCCCGGCAGAGGGCTGCCTCCCAAACATCTCTGATGCTCAGGTGAAGGCTGCCCTCTCCAAAGCAAAAAACACTGCTTCCATGGGACCAGATGGTGTCCCAGGTTGCGTCCTACATTAACTCCAAGAGGAACTAATCCCTCAAATAAAACAGCTATACAATCTCAGCCTCACTACAGGATATGTGCCCACAGAATGGCGTACAGCAACAGTGGTCCCACTCCACAAAGGTGGAGCCTCTATGGACCCTGGAAACTATCGCCCCATAAGCCTGACTAGCTTAGTCTGCAAGGCTATGGAGAGGATCATCATGGAGCTCATAAGCAAAGACATTGGGGACCTACAGACACTAGATCCTACCCAGTTCAGCTTTTTCAAGGGCAGATCCTGCCTTTTGAACCTGGTTGACTTCTTCGAAACAGTCACCAAAGCCATAGATGAAGGGAAGGTAGTCCACACAGCCTATATGGACCTTGCAAAGGCATTTGACACAATACCCCACTCGGGCATCATAGATAAGCTATCCAGCTTAAATATAAACCCCTATGTCACAAGATGGGTTGCAAACTGGCTCAAAGACAGAACCCACAGAGTGAGAGTTGCTGGAGCCATGTCAGACTCAAAACCGGTCACAAGTGGCGTCCCACAGAGTTCTGTCCTGGGACCACTCTTGTTCGGTATATACTTTTCCGAGGTACAGGCAAACGTGGGAGGACTATGGCTCACCAGGTTCGCAGACGACTGCAAACTGGGCGCCATAATCGACTCTCCAGCTGACACAAACATCCTTCAAAAAGGTCTCACAGAGACAGATAACTGGTGCCAGCACCATGGTTTAAAGCTAAATGCCAAAAAATGTATAGTCATACCCTTTGGCAAAAACAATGTGCCCACAAATTACCACATAGGCGGAAACCCACTAAGTACAGAGAAAGTTATTAGAGACCTGTGGTCCCAAGTTGATAGCAATCTCTCCTTTGAAAACCACATTGCCAAAGTGGTTAGAAAGACCTTCTACATAGCCCACCTCATCACGAAGGGTTTCACATCTAGATCAAGAGAGGTAATCGTGCCCCTTTATTCATCCCTCATCAGGCCCATCATAGAATACAATGCCCCTTTTGGGATGTACCTTACCCGACACCTGCAGCAATTAGAAAGACCCCAAAAGTATCTCACCAAGAGGATCAAGGGTCTCAAACAGATGCCATATGCTGCTCGGTTACAAAAAACTCCAGCTCTACTCAGTTGCATACCGCCTACTTCGAGGCGATCTTTGCCTGACATACAAAGCTATGTCAAATCCAGAATTAATGGACATGCTCCACCTCAGTAAATCTAAATCCCTTAGAGCCACACGCTCGAGGGACTTGCACCTCAGCACAGAAATAAATAGAACTTGCTGGAGGGACAGGTTCATAACCCAGAGGCTCCCTTCGCTCGTAAATAGAATTCCAGTTCATGTGAGGCAGAGCACCTCACTGAATCTCTTCAAGAAGAATCTCGATAGGTGGATGGGGGATCATAGGTTTGTCCCAGGGATTACTCCCATGTCACTATTAGACAGAGGCACAGTAAACTAAACCTTAAAAAGGGCACAGTATACTCAAATCAAGGGGTGGCGTAAGCCATACAGAATCGGGCTAGGCTTATAATTGCCCCAGGGCAGATAGCCTAGTATGAACCTATGAACCTATGAACCTATGAACTTCACACAGGGTATTACATTCAATATCATTTAATAGAATTGGCTCAGTGGGCACAGTTTCACTGAGTAGTGGAGCAACTGCATAAGCCATTTTTCATTTCAGTTTCCTTGACATCTTCGGAAGGGAACTGCAGTATTTATCTGAAAAGATGAGCAAGATTATTGCTGTTTGTGTCATACTGCAAGAGATGATTGTCAGGAAGTAGAGTGCCTAGGTTGTGGACAGACAATTACTTTTACGCCATCTACCATCAGTGCTATCACCCTCACAAACAGTTACATCCATTGGTATGGATGGGGACTCCAGTGCAAGCTGACATAGGCAAAGTGGCGATGTCTTATACTGATCTGTAATATTGGCACAGCACACAAATAGCAAAGCTTCACAGAACAAAAGGTTGCATAAGACACTAGAGATGTCATGCTGGAACCACAATAGACTATGTGGTACTGTGCATGGTTTGATCACATTGTGCATCAGAAAATTACCAGACTGGAACATTAACAAAAGAGTGCCACAGGGTTAGTCTTATTTGCACACAACAGGAGATTTACAGGATAATGACAGGGAATAAACACACACATTGAAAGGTACAAGACATATACACGCATTTGTCTAAATATTACCTAATCCCTGCTGTGAGGGGTATCCATGGGATATTCTATGGAGTGTGTCAGATGATGTCTCATGCACATTCCATGTAAGTATATCTTCTATGGTGTTCCAAAAGGAGCTTTCCAGGGTGTTTTGTGAGGAGTTCCATTGTGAGGCATACTCAGACCTCAGACATGATGCACAGATTTTTGGAGGTATGTCTGCATTTTCAAACTTAATATAGCCTTCACCCAATTTTCTGAAAATGTCTCATCACACATGATTTTTGACGCTGTCTAATCACATGACCAACATATACTGGCACAAATAATTTAATGAAAGAGGACACAAATATGACATCTTCCTTTTCAGAAGCAAAAATAAACAATCTTGTGTGGTAGAATTTTGCAATACAGTTCATTAAAGTCTACAGAATTTTGCTCTGTCTCTTTGATAATGTGCTTATCTTTTTCCATAATTTTTGCCATTCTGTTATTAAATGTGTTTCTGAGTAGTATTCCACATTCCTACTGTATGTGGGAAGAACTATGTGCTGTTTGGTATTCAAATGTTATGCTAATTAGATGTCCAGATTTTTGGCTGGATGTTCCCACTTTTCAAGGGCCTTTTTTCCTGTTTGCAAAATATGGGCAACATCATATCAGCCATATATCCTGAGTTCTGAACACTGGAATATACGTCATCATCCTCAGACACAGTGTTATCTGTGCACGTTAGCACTTTTTTTTGCGTAGTTTTATTATGAGTTACTCCAATGCCACTTAATGTAGATCATCATACTTGAATAGTTTTAAATGCCTTAATTAGGTAACTCTACTTGTAAAAAACATACCTGTGCCTGACAACCTGGATGGTTGTACTGATATCAGCGCATAGCCATATCTCTGTGTTCTGTGAACATGACATTGCATTTCCATGTGACTCAAGAGCTAACAGTATGGGTGTCACATGAAAAGATCCTGACAGGTCAATGTGACAAGTGGCGGGTATTGTTAGATTATGCACATTGGAGCTGGTGTCAGATACTTGCACTGACTTGCAGCCGTGTAATCTGATGCTGTCAAGGGAGAAGTCACATGGTGCTAGAGTTAAAACACACCCATGAAACATGCTGCATGCACATCACTGTGGGTGCTACATCCACACAATCAGTGCCAGTAGGATTCATGTTGACATGGCCAGTGAGGGCAGACTATATATGCATTTGACGGTATCAGCCACATAGCTGTTACCTTACTGCATGTTCTGTTGCTGAACATAACACTGGTTACATAGCGGGTGTTGCTTAGACAATAGGGAGAGCAACCTACTTGAGCAGTTTTTAGTAATACCTTGGAAGGCTGGATGGGTAGGGGGTGTTATATATTGTTAACTGCAGAGGCTGGTGATGTAATTCCCAGATTACCAGTCTTCTCTGTGAAATGCTATTTTCAGAATAAGTCTTTCTCTAGCAGCATACAAATTAGTTTGTATTTCAGCAGCATCTAATCAAAGTTCATTCTGCACAGCATTAACTGGAATTAAGGCTTCTTTGAAATCTTTCAGTATAACCTGATGATCATCATTCACACGATTATATTAGTTTTAACATGTTTGTTGTTTATTGAAGATAAGGAAATGTAAAAATGCAGATTGACTAAATTTTCTTAAGATAACAAGGCCTTTTCTGATATTTCTTACAGTGTTGCCTGCATTTGTCTAGGAAAACACACTCATTTCAATAATTTTATTATTCAATTTTATTTCTAACCATATTATTATCAGGGTGAACAAGCTGTAATAGTATTGTAAAATGGTTTAACAGAATGGGAATGCAACTGTTAAATATCTTAATAATAAAATGTTTATCAGCAACTTTATACTTACTGCACATGGGGACTAAACTTTATTGGTAATTTCATAGTTACTGCACCTGGGCACTAATGTTTAACAATAACTTCATGATTACTGCACATAAGCACTAACGTTTATCAGTAATTTCATAGTTACTGCACACGGGCACTAAAGTTTATCAGTAACATCATAGATACTGCACATGAGCACTAATGTTTATCAGTAACTTCATAGTTACTGCACATGAGCACTAAAGTTTATCAGTAACTTCATAGTTACTGTACATGAGCACTAATGTTTATCAGTAATGTCATATTAACTGTACATGGGCACTAAAGTTTATCAGTAACATCATAGTTACTGCACATGGCCACTAATGTTTATCAGTAATGTCATAGTTACTGCACATGAGCACTAAAGTTTAGCAGTAACTTCATAGTTACTGCACGAGCACTAAAGTTTATCAGTAACTTCATAGTTACTGCACATGAGCACTAAAGTTTATCAGTAACTTCATAATTACTCCACATGAGCACTAACGTTTATCAGTAACTTCATAGTTACTGCACATGAGCACTAAAGTTTATCAGTAACTTCATAGTTATTGCACATTGGCACTAAAGTTTATCAGTAACTTCATAGTTACTGCACATGAACACTAAAGTTTATCAGTAACTTCACAGTTACTGCACATGGGCACTAAAGTTTATCAGTAACTTCATAGTTACTGCACATGAGCACTAAACTTTATCAGTAACTTCATAGTTACTGCACATGGGCACTAACGTTTATAAGTAACTTCATAGTTACTGCACATGGGCACTAATGTTTATCAGTAACTTCATAGTTACCGTACATGAGCACTAAAACTAAGAAATATAAAACATTTAGAGGGAAGTCCAGTTAAAATTTGGAGATTTCATTAGTACAAGAGTGGTGTGGTGACAAGTGCTGAAGCAATCTCCTTGATATAATAAAAACGTTGATATCCATACCCACATTCGTATTGTCACCTGATCTCTATAAAGAAAAATCAGACATTTTGCCCTAAGAAGCTTGAATTTCTTGATGGGATCTCTCCACCTGAAATAAATGTGCTATCTTTACAAAACCAGAGAAGTTCTGCCATCCAAGTCCCATTGGTAGTCATTGTGGGATTAAAATGAAGGGAAGACACTGCTTACCCAGGCTGAATATATCATTGTGGTGAATCCACAGAAACTGAACTATGACATATTTGTCACTTCTTACTGAAGTACCCTATGGACAGACTTTAAGACAGATGAAAATGTGACACAGCTCAGTTTGGCACACCTTTGATATGCCGATGATTTATGATTTAATTGGTGCCTTCTTTCATTCTTTAGACCTTTCTTTTAACTTGTTCCATTCTGAATGGGCATCAGTGAATTACAGCAAATCATTTATATTAAAAGGCATTTGGGGACATCAACCATAAAGGTTTTGTGCAACAACTATAAAAAGGAAATTGAATGATAGACCCCACTTATGACTCATTGTGCTCCATTCCATTTTTTGGGGTATTTCCACATTACTGAGACCTCTTTTTCATTTCAGGTAGTAGAGCACTTCAAACACTGATTGTCTGTTGTACCTTCATCAGAAGTCTGCCAGGATACACTGAATGTATTTAATGCAAACATAAACAGCCATCTTCTTTCTAAAGTGGAATAAAATAAATAATGAGTCCTTGTAGTGAATCATTTATGAAACTCTTGAAGCTGTAATAAGGTACCCTTATATCATATTATTGTGACTGGCATTAAAGTTAGCATTCTCTACAAAATGTTCAGCATTATTTATTTAAAAAAAACTGTGTCTAGCTGTGCAGTAGATGGTATTATTATATAACTACTTTATTCGGATATAACTACTGCGTATGATAATCAGATATGTCCCCTCAATTTCAATTTCAGTGTTAAAGCTTTCAATATATGCATTATTCTGTTGCTATAACTTGCTATTGTAATGCACTTGGTACGTGATGTTCATCATATGAGAGGTGATCTATGCCTGGCAGACAAGGCATCCCTGGATCCCACGCTAATGAACCTTTTGCACATCTGCAAATCAAAGAGGATCAAAACTACTAGATCTAAAGACCTAAATTTTGCTTGCAACATAAATAGGACATATTGGATAGATGGGTCTATGTTTAACAATCGAAGAACATTTGCATCAAATGGCTAAACATTGAACCTTATCTAACAAATGTTCATTCAGCAAATGTTAATTTTTTTCAACAGGGAAAGTAACTAGTTAGCCAACACTTCCCTGTTTCACACAATACAGTATTTAAAATCTAACCAGGTGGGGGCTTCACCCCCCCCAAAACCCCCCAATGTGGGGGGGGCTTCACTCCCATACCCTCCCAAACTATATATACCAACTCTGAGACCACACTGCAGTAGGGGAAAGGGCAGATGGGGAAGCGTTGTCCAGCTCATTACTAAATGAATGTTAGCTGAATGAACGTTCGATGGATAGGGTTCGATGTTTAGCTATTGAATACAAATGTTATTTCAACAGTTAAACATAGACCCTGGAAAGACAGCTACATATCTCAGAGAATTCCCTTTCTCTGGAACAGGCTCCCAATCTATGTGAAACAAAGTCCCTCCCTAACCCTATTTAAGTGTAACTTGGACCATTGGATGGGAAATTGAATATTTACCCCTTGTTCAGCACCCACGTCTCTGATGGATTGAGGCAGTCAATAAATCATGTCATAACCAGCAATCACCTCTGTATAAATGACTCTAAAACAAACAACTTGTAGAACACATTTGGGTTGCACGCATAGGCTCATAAAGGGAACAGTGGTTGTTAGCCTAGTATATATCTAAGAACCTATGAATCCCAATACCCTTTTCAATAAATGATTACTTATTTTCTGCCGAAAATGTGAAGCAACAAATGTTAGGATGATCCAGAGACAATCACTGTATATGATGTTAACATAACTTTGATGACTGAGACAGAGTATTAAGACAAGCAAGGACGGCAGACCCTTTATCATGTGTGCCAGTTAAAGTGCAGTTAAACAAGGACTTTGCCTCAGAGACAATGAACAGGAGATAAGTTTTCACCACTGTATAATCCCTCTACCAAAACAATATCCTGGCACTTTTCAAGTATCTGGCTTTAATCAAGATGAAAATATAAAGGAGAAACTGGGACTTCACTTTGCCCATTGAAAACCCTTAAAGGCTGCTTACCAATGGACTCAATGAAGAATGCAGTTGCAGCAAGAACTGTGCTTGCCCAGCAGAAAACTACAAAGAATACTATATTCACAGTCACAGAAGCACTGCAGAAGTTTACTGCCATACAGACATTGCTTCCAAGAACCCAAGATGTACCAGCATAGACATTCTGCCCAGTTTCAAAGAATGAGTAAGGACAACCATGACCAGGAACCTCTTTCTGGAAGGTTTTACCACTAAAACCACCATGACTCTTTACAAGAAGTAGTCCCTGTGAAGAAACTAAAATTTCAGAGGACTGTGACACAGGATAAAACTCAGGATCCCCCTAAAACCTCTTTCCCATCCTCACCTCTACCCACTACTAAATGTATTGAGAAGTATATGGAAGAGGAGAAAGGCAAGGGGGGGCTCAAACCACAAAGGCAAAGAAAGAACCCTGGATCTGCTACCATAGGGTAGTGTTTTATATCTTATAGTATTGGTGCTTACTGGATGCTTAATAGGTGAGAGCTAACTTGCTGCTTTGTACTAAGACAGTGTGCAGAGCCAAAACAATCCCACTGGTTTAATCTTGGCTCCAATACTTTTGCAGAATTCGGAACTTGCTAAGCTACCTGTCTGTTGCAGTTTCCAGTTAATGTTTTACAGCTGGCATCCTGTTGCCAGTGACTTTTAAGGTAAGTGAATAGATTTCTGTTAATGCATGGGGTTTTAATTTCCATACCAAACACACCATATTAAAATAAATGGCTCAGTAAACAAAATGCAGATATTATAACAAATCAAGAATGTAAAATTTTGATGGCAGATCTACAGTGCTGACCAGTTTTGTGAAGGTCAGTGTAGACATTATGGTATGGAAAACCATAGGTCCGAAACCACTTAAAATATGTAAAACAGAAGAAAGCAAGTTTAGTTGGATTACATTTGACATTTATATCATACCTCTAAATCTCTTAGTACAAGAAATCTAGACAAAGCCAAAAATAATGGGGGAAAAAGACTCAAAACTAGGGACAGATTTTAGTTACTGCTTTTACAAACTTAGAAAGTTGCTAGAATAACAGGCTTTGCTTTAGCATGCATTTTCTGATATGAAGTATAAAACTCAAGTGTATATCATTATTTAATGACTTAAGTTATCTCTGATTTGCCGGAAAACTACAAATTTTAGGAGGAAAACTCTGGACATTCTTCAAAAATCTGGACAGTTCAAAGGCATTTTATATTGTCTTAATACAGGTGAACCTATCTGTCTCAGTCTATAGCTGCTAGAAAACATCTACAATCTACCATGCTGACAACAGGAGAGTTCAAGGTAACATTAGAGTTGTTTAAGGGCAAAATAAAAGCAACATCTGAAAGGCATATATCTAAAAGCATGGAAAGTTATTAGGGAATGTACAGAAAACTAATAACTGTGTAGAAGATGCAAAACACACTTAAAAAACTAAAACAAGGGAATTCAATAAAGCCTACACAGAGTGATTTTCCATGTAGGCATAGTGGCACAGAGCTTACAAGGAAGTAAGCAGCCATGCAATCCAGTAAGCAGAGCAGAGGGGTGTGCACGAGTTTGCGGGCACAAAAGTGTCCATGCATGCAAATCACCTCATAAGCAGGTGAAGTGCATGCAAATGAGGGTGCTGGAATGGTCCAGCAAGCAGATAGTCTGTCCTGCAGACCCCATGTTGGTGTTCAAAGTGTTCATGGAAATTTTCTGTATACAAGAAAGTAAAAATTTAACAAGGGCTGTAAAATCCCATTTAGAAGGTCAGAAATTGCATAGTAGGCACAGATATGTGCAAAACTATGCCTTGTGTGTCCAAAAAATAATGTAATATATATATATTTTTAATACCCATATTACGTTTGTGCATTGAGCAGCAGTGTGCAAACATGCCGTTATGGAAAAAAAATATATTAAAAAGTTTAAAAACTAAAAATAAGAAATATGTGAGAATTATGTATGATTGGGCCCTGCATGGAGTATGTACAATGGTAGATTTTAGTGGTTGCTAAGGAGGCAGGCCCTGTAATTAGTGTAATATCCAGGTTGTATGCACGGATCTGTGTGCAAATCAGCTGGGGTTACTGAATAGCAAAAATGGGCTACTGTGTCTGCAGATAAAATCCATGTAGCACCAGAACCATGTTGGTGTCCATAGAAGAGCTAGCTGACATCAAAAGGGGGCGTGTCACTATATGTTTAAGCAGATTGGAGCTCAGCAGCACCTGTTTGTGTTGTGCGCAGCTCAGCTAAGCAGGGGTGTGTATCCAGTACTGCTAAGCTTTGTTTAGCTGTGAGGTGCATGTTTTAGCTGGTTTGAGCTGTGATAAGCATGCCATTTCATGGGAGTGTGTCGACTGACTGCTAAGTATTGCTTACAGGAGCAGCGCGGGTTTGCTAGCCATACCTTAGTGCTTAGCAGGAAAGGCAGTGTATTAAAAAAAAAGGAAATTGCCTTAAATAGTGGCCAGACAAACGTAGAAAGTGCAGAGAATAACAGGTCATGCAGTAGCATGGGTTTCCTGGTATGTATAGAATCAGTAACTCAAATGTCTGTCATCATTTCCTAATGTCAATCTATAATGATTTGCCGCTGATGTACCAGAAAATCACAATGCTATGTAAAACGTACCATACATATGATGCAAAACTCTGTACAGTCTATTACAATCTGTACAGTTGATAGGTATGACTCATATATTATGTTCAGCGCACAGATGGGGAATCCCTTGGACATAATATCAGGGAGGTGCTGGACTAATGAATCAGGTGCAGCAGCCAATTGGCTGCAGCACAACAACTCCCTGACCGGAGTACAGGTCGGTCTGGCCTGGAGTCACCTTGTAAGTACTGACAGTCACACTGGGCATGCTCCTACACTTAGCTAATTTGAACCTATATCTGATGCCTTATCTGCCTAAAGGACTGATATGTGAAAATATGTCTGTGCATACAGACAACTATGTATACGTAGGCATCTCTCCCTATTCCCCTCAGACATAACTGCCCTTATCTATCATATATGGCACATATATATATATATATATATATATATATATATATATATATAGAGAGAGAGAGAGAGAGAGCAACATAAATGTGTAGCGTGATGTATACCCTCTACATATATCTATATAACACAGTTACATAACACACATGCACAGCTACATCTATGTTGACATCCCTGTGATATATATATATATATATATATATATATATATATATATATATATATATTCACTTTATAACCTCAAAATGCTGAAATATCGAATTTCAGTATCTCGAGACTATAAAACCGAATCCACAAAACACTGACAAACAAAAACCGCAAAACCACATAACCGAAAACACCGCACACACTACACTAAACATACAGCACAACACCCACATCACAACATAAACAAAAAAAAAACACACATACACAACTCACACACAAATAAGCAGGGGGGCAAGCACCCCTACACCCCCCATGTGGGGGGCTGCACCCCCCATACCCCCCTACTTATATATACTAACTCCGAGATCGCACAAACACAACACAAAAGCTCACTCACACACGCACATTCTCCAGTCCCTCACACACACTCTAACTCCCACTCAAAACCCTTACAAAACACTCACTTACCTGACATAACACCTACATCCACACACGGCACCGCGCACCACCAAAACACAAACTCGGACATTACGTAGTGCAACTTCATAATTGCAAATTCAACATATATTCGACATATGTGAAATTCGCGATTATGAACGTTCGCTATTTCAAACATTCGACTTTATAGCTTCGAGATACTGAAATTCAACATTTCAGTATTTCGATGTTATAAAGTGAACCCATATATATATATATATATATATATATATATATATATATGTGTGTGTGTTTGTATATATGTGTGTATATATATATATATATATATATATATATATATATATATATATATATATATATATATATATACGGATTCACTTTATAATCTCAAAATACTGAAATATTGAAATAAAGCTGAAAAATCAAAAACCCAAAACTTTAGAACTGTGAAATTCCAAACCACGAATGTTACATAAAGAAAACACTAAACCACACAAACATACCTACCTGCCGACACTACAAAAAAACAGACCAACACACACAAACAAACTTGCTAAAAGCAGGGGGGCAAGCACCCATGCACCCCCCCTACTTATATATATTAACTCCGTGGTTGCACTAAACACACAAACACCTAAAACTCACCACTACACACACTCACACATGCTAAAATCCCTACCCAATACCCTTACAAAAACTCCACTTACTTCAAACCCCAGCTAAATCCACAAGCCGCACTGCACATCACGTATGTGAACACATAACAGTGAATGCGACATTTCCACATTCACTATTATGCAGTTTCGCATAACTGCACTTTCGACTTTATAGTCTTGAAATACTGAAATTCGACATTTCAGTATTTCGAGATTATGAAGTGAAACTATATATATATATATATATATATATATATATATATATATATATATATATATATACCTATACACACAACTATTGTCTGGTGGTAAAAGACCATGGCCGTATAATGACATAATTCACCAAACCATAGAACCATGTGCCTGTAGAATGCCACCCTGTAGACAGACAATGGTGAGCTAGTGGTGTAATGTGCAATGGCTGCAACACAGGACTTGGACAGGCCATATTGTCACTAGCCAGTTGCCCATCTAGCAAACTTCAACTGGCCAGAAATGGTGATCTGGTAACTGCACTCACATAGCAGGGGTATTAACAGGTACTCCACTGCTACGACACTTGATACAATAACAGTATAAAGCAGGTTCATTCTGCGGGCCACACAGGCTGTGTAAGACAAGGCCACTTGCATAGTCCACAAGTACTGCGGCTGCACTCACATGTACAGCAAATGTAACTGGTGGTGCATGCAATTAGTACTGTGAGCTGTAGTGTGTAGTAGTAGGTAGATAGGAGTTCTATTTCCCTTACAGCAGTACAGACATCAGGCCTATGTCTGTGCAATGGTCATTCATTTTATGGCCCTGTGACTAATGTCCTCCTCAATATATGTCTCCCTGTCAACACTTACTGATGTCATCCACCTTAACAGCACTGGGTGACAATCTCAAAACAGATAAGTACCATGGTGTATGCAATAGGTACTTAGTGTTATAGTGTATACTAATAGACAGATATGGGTTCTCATCTCAGTAAGGACAACTCTGTGTGTGTGTGTGTGTGTGTGTGTGTGTGTGTGTGTGTGTGTGTGTGTGTGTGTGAGTGAGTGTGTGTGTATATATACATTTACCCCCTTCCAGCAGTGTGCCTCCTTTGCAAGGCCTGCTATCATCCACCGTAATAGCAATGGCTGACAATCTTAAAACCGGTAAGCTCCGTGGTGCATGCAATATGTACTGTACTTAGTGCTATAGTGTATAGTAATAGATAGGTAAGGGTTCTAATCTCAATAAGGACAACTGTGTGTGTGTGTGTGTGTGTGTGTGTGTGTGTGTGTGTACTTATACCCCTTGCAATAGTGTGTCTGTCTCGCCTCTTCTCTGTGCAATGGCTGTATATTGTAAGGCAGTGTGCCTACCTGTCAGCCTCCCCATTGGCCTCCTTTACAAGGCCTGCTGATGTCATCCACCTTAACAACACTGGCTGACAATCTCAAAAGATAAGCTTTGTAGCGCATATAAGTACTTAGTGCTATAGTGTATACTAATAGATAGGTAGGGGTGCTAATATCACTAAAGGCAACTGTGTGTGTGTGTGTGTGTGTGTGTGTGTGTGTGTGTGTGTGTGTGTGTGTGTGTGTGTATGTGTGAGTGCAGAAACATATTCCCATGCAGCAGTACACATATGGCTACATGGATGTGCAATTGTAATGCATTTTACTGCCCTGTGACCAGCTGCTGGCACTAAATAGCCCACAGCTACCTAGGCATAAATGCTAATCACCACCACCTACATTTTTAGGTACAGAACACCCAAGTGACATGTATCAAGGGTAGCATGCCTTGTCACATCATGTAATGTAATATAGTCACCTTGTGCATCAGACACATATTTGTATGTCCCTGAATTGATGGTATGGATGGCAGTGATGTGGCACAGGTATCATCACATGCACAGGGTGTGTTGTGGGGGTGCCAGAGGCCTAGGCTATGCCAGACAGTTGATATCATGTGTGTGAGTCAGGAAGAGGTGCTGGTCAGCTGGGCCATGGAGAGATGCCGTTTGTGTCTGTTGGTGACCTGTATGTGACAGTGATGTTTGAGTGTGTGCATGTCAACAGTCAAGCCAGGTGCTAGCTCTATACATGGGTATGTTGGACAGCTGTGCACCATACTTGGCAGAGTGGACAGTTCACCATCTCTGGCCATGAACATGGGAACTGGCTCTGCCAGGTGTGGCACTGGCACCACCATGCCCAGTGTCAGAGGCTGTGGTGCTAGTCACTGATGGTGACTGGTGTCTGCTGGGCCCATGTCCCTCATTGGATGACACATGACCACGTGCCTGTGACCTGCCACATCATGATGTGGACACCACACTCCCTTCTGTAGTGCTGGAGGTACTGCCAGTATGGGATCGTGAGTGTGCACAGCCATGTGGACTCTCAGCATATGGTGTTGCTGACCTACGTCTACATGTTCGATGCTCTACTCCCACCAGATGTTCCAGCATAGACAAAATGGGGTCAAAGACTGACAATGTCTCACACCACCATCTGTTCACTACATAAGTGAAATGATCCATGGCATTACCAACATGGTGGAGGGAGTGACAGATGTCAGACTGTGCTGCATCCATGATCCTGTGCATCCATCTGGTGTTGCGTTCAGAATGTACCTGTGCCGCCATGATGGACTGAAACATGCAATGAGTGACTCATGATGTGACAAATTTGACAGGTGGTAGATGGGCAGCAGTTCTCCTTCAAGCACCCCTGTCAATTTGCCTGTGTGGGACCTCACCAGTTCTCTGGCTATGGCTAGTCTCTATACTCACTGATGCCATAGTTGCCACACTCTCCTGTTCGATGCTGTCACACCCTGACTGTCCGATATCTGTGGCCGCAGGGCACTGAGTATGTGTGGGCATACAGACTGTGTGAGGAGACAATAGGGGAGGAAGTGGGATGTCAAACTATGGGACAGATTTAGCCCCCAACAACCCCCAATTGTGCCTCACTATGGCCACCATCATCATCAGAGTCCAATGAGACACTGATGTCAGGTTGTGAGGGGGACATACTCCGACCCCCACAGTCACCTGTGAGGAGGAAAACAAAATCAGTACATTACTACCTGCACTAATATGTATTGTGAGCCACACACACACACACACACACACACACACACACACACACACACACACACACACACACACACACACACGAGGAGCCACAACTGCATTACACATAACACATCTTATTTCTGAACCCATGCCCAACACACAAGCAGATTAAAACATACACAGACAAGACAGGCCCTTTATAACATGCACTGCAGCTATGTCCAGTTAATGTTGCCAGTACAATACACCTGTGAGATAAACAATATGCCAGTATATAGGACAGACTTGCACCCAAAACACAGTGCACCCATCTTGAGCATACTATGCCAGTTATAGTATCACTGCCTCAGGTATGTACCATCCCCATATCGTGTGTGAACAGACATCTGTGAGTGATTGCCCCCTGTATAGCAGACTACGTAGACCTTGTCAAAAATAAGTGAAAATGTGTTACTGCTTCTGCAAATCTGCAAATACACAACTGTGATTACAGATTCAGTGCACTTCAGTTAATCCCTCCAAAACTGAACATACAAGTATTGTACTCTGGCAAAGCATATTAGTTGTGTCTATGGCAAAATGGCAGCCCTTAACATTCTTAGGGTATATCTGATCCGTAAAACAACAGTATCACACTTACCGGGTACAGAACCCTGGACTCCTGCCACACCTGACATACCTATGGAAATTTGAGGGAGAGGTATTGTCAGCAACACCAAATATGACATTGTTACAGGATAATATGTGCATATATCAACATGTACATTATGTAATGTGATACTGCCTGCATTGCTGACAATCTTGAGTATGTGTGTGCACAACTGTGCATTAAAACCAAACCCCCCCCCCCAATGCAGATAGACCTGACATCCATGTACTGGTATGCAGGGGCTGCCACAATGACTGATACAGTATTACAGTGGTGAACACAGGAGACTTACCTTGACACTCCTCTGCTGTGGATGGTGTTGCACCCACTTCCATGATGTATGGGGTGATGGATGCTTGGGAGCTGGTGGTTGATCCCAGGTTTGCCTGGAATTCCTCTGTGGCTGAGAGTGGCTGTTCTGCAGCTGGCCATCCACCGGTGGCAGCACTGTGCCTGGCCACAGCAGCAGCCCTTTGCTGTGCAGCATTGACCATTTCTGTTGCCCGGTGTCGGACATGTTCATAGGTTCTGTTCTGTAGCCCTACTTGGTTGACTGCTGTGACAAGGTCAGCCCACAGTATTGCATGTTGTTCATGATGCTGGTGACTTCTGGATAGCAGAATGTTGTGATGCAGTCTGAGGCCATCCAGGATAATCTTATTTTCAGTGGCTGAAAATGGTGGGTGCCTCTGTCTATGCATCCTTTCTGAAAGACAAGAAGAGAGGAACACCTCACAAGACCAGATACGTTGCTATCCATTATGTACAGACCTTGCACATTCAGATTGGCCTGCATTATCCACTGCTACCTCCAATGCCATACCCCGCAGTCTATAAACACACTATTTATGTGGCTATCAGCAACATAGTAGCAATACTGGTTATGTCCCTGTATGCCATGACAAAGTGTACTGTATATCTCCACACCCAACGCCAACTACTGTGATATGTCCCCTATGGGCAACGTCCCAGTACCATGTCATACAGCCACTGTCAGAAAAATAGGTGTGTGTTATTACAAGTATATGGGGACAGTCCAGCAACATCAGTGTGCCACAATGACAGCAATGCAAACATGCTGTAGGGTATCTTCCCTGGACGCGTCCTACTTCTCCAGTACACAGATGTTTACAGAATGTGTACATGTGCCTGATATATATGGTCCTTTTCCCACAAACATGTGGATGTCTGGCAAACGGTTGGACAATAATTGATGGTTGTTCTCAGAATGTAGAGAATCTGGCTGTCACATGTCAGAACCCTCAGAAGACAGTTATACTGCAGTGATAACTGTTACTGTATTCATATCCTTACTTTGTATGACAAATATGTGCACCCTGTCGCTGAGATTGGGCTTGTTTCCCTCCACTAATAATGGCTATGACCTGAATTCCTGCTGAAGGGGGTTGCTAGGTATGCTAGCCATAGTTCTCAACCAATGAGATATGAATGTTGACAAAACAGTTACCTAGCCAGAGTACAACAGGGACAGTCAGGGACACCTTTAAAATGTCTGAACTATTCCTGTGTGACATTCACAGACTGAGAGGAGCTGAATGACAGTACATCATGTGATATGATAGCTGTGTCCACCCTTACTTACTGTCAATATGTCTAAAACATAATCCAGTAGCATTCGTACATGGGCCAAACATTGTAGGAGGGAGTGAGAGGGCCACAGCTGTGATTTAAGTCACAGCAGGCACATGTGAGAGGCATGCCTGTAGCTGTTGAACAGCAGAGTATAACCAACATGTCATTCCCAGAGATGTACTACAGGCCTACTGTTGTAATCCCTATTCCCCGTAACTGCATCCTCCCATCTGAGTCCCATTATATGGGGACTTGTATTACATACTTGGTAGAGAGATGTAATCCTTTTGTGAACAAATCCTCAAGAAAAATGCTTCCTAAATTGCAGTCTGTCTTGGTAAAGCAAGTTATAGACCTGTTTTCTACAGGCAGCTGCTTGCCTTTTGTAGGTAATGCTCATTAACAGGTAATTACCTGTGCATCAATCCGTGGCTCAGACTTGATAATTGCGTCCAGAACAGCTGGGCTGCACTTTCATTAGCCAATGACACAGCACAGCAGTGCAATATTTAAGGCCTTCATGTAGGTCTTGGCCCCTTTCTTAGTCTGTGAAATGGACATTAGTGAAGTGTGGAGACTACAGCATCGCAGAGGGTAGGTGAAAATACTGTCCACTGTTGGGATTTATGAGGTATGTCCAGTTTTGTATGCTATGTTTGGCCATTGTCAAATGACTTTGTGATTATCTGCCAGTTCAATGTTAAACATTGTGGGTCGAGGTCAGTAAGGGGGAAGAGACATGTGAGAGTCAGACATCATGCTTGTCAGAATATGCATGCTGCTGCAGTAGCTACTGATCTACCAGCTCTGTATGTTTGTAGGGGCAGACTGTGACATGTCTCTGTCACTTGATGTTTGCCTTCCACCTCTTTATGTATGTGTGTTGTATGGATCCCTTGATCTGGGGGGTTGTGAGGTATGGTACGTCTGTAGTAGGTAGCTTAACATACAGCTGGATATATTGCAGGCTGCAGCTGCTGCTTTTTGCCTAGGACTCATAGTAGAGAGTATGAAAACTTTGGAGGACAGAAAGATGTATGTGTCACTGAGAGAGCAGTGTCAGCTCTGTCATTACAGCAGTGCTAGGGTGAGGGTACCCATAAGGTACATCTGTTATGTAACAGTGCTAATCAGAGAGTAGTAGGTGACATATAGGTAGGCTATATGAATATGTGTCCCTACCTACAGGCCTTTGACTTCAATAATTGGCTAAGCTTCTGGTGTCATTCAAAGGGGATCCAGTATCTGTCTGCCTGGGATGACATGATCAACAAACCACGATGCTTTGCAAGAGATGGTTTGCACCTGTCACCCCTGGGATACAGGTTACTGACTAAGGCTCTTGCCACCCCATAGTGCCTTTTTTAGGCAAGGTTCAAAGGACAAAACTACCACTGTAATGGGTACAAGCAAGCAAAATCTGAAGGTAATGCTACTCAATGCTAGAAGTCTAAACCTCAAGATGCACTCTCTCGAGGCTCTGCTAAAAATGGAGAACATCGATATCTGTGCAGTAACTGAGACCTGGTTCAAAGCTCCAGAGAGCACCCATGCAATACCAGGCTACAACTCATATCACACTTTTCGGCCACCAAACCAGGACCAAAACACTAAAGGTGGAGAAGTGTCCATATTCACCAAGGATATTTAAACCTCCAGGCTGGTTGCCCAAAACAATGCATCTAAAATTCTCCAGGTGCAACTAACACTTGGTAAGACTGCAATACAAATTGTAGCTTGCTACAGATCCCCCACCATGCCCCAAGATTCTCACTACACCTTTCTAAACATACTGGAAAATATTAAGATACAACCAAACACCCTAATACCGGGTGATTTCAACTACCCTGCCATTAACTGGGAAAACTACTCCTGTATCAACACCTTTGCTCAACGGTTCTTGGAATTCATAAATTCCAATGCCCTAGAGCAACTAATTCATAGTCCCACCAGGGGTACCAATATTCTAGACCTGGTCATTACCAACATGGGATACTGATGCTCCACACCAGTGGTCACTCTCTCGTTGCTCAGATCAGACCATAAGCTAATCACCCTTGACATCCACATCCCACCCCTACCCCCCTTTAAGGAAACCTCTGTAAAAAAACTTCTCCAAAGCCAACTTCATGCTTCACAAATCAGAAGTAACAAACTTCATGACACCCATGCAGATGGGAACTGGAAGTTCAACTGCTGAATCCTACACTAAGGTGCTGTACGAGCACATTCACTAATGCATGGACCGAGCCATCCCAAATAGAACCAAGATGATGTTCCCTGAAAAAAGGAAGCCAATCTGGTGGTCCCCTGCCATAAACAAGCTATACAACAGAAGGAAGAAACTTTTGCAGAAAAGATGAAGAGCCCAGGATTCAAAACTCCCTCACCAGCATCAGTAGAAAGCTGAGATCCCTCATAAAATCTTCCAAAGCTAGTTACAAAAACAAAATTGCCAAAGATTCCAAAGACAACCACAAGGCATTCTATAGCTATGTCAATAATCTAAATGGCAATACTCAGATCTGCTCTGAGTTACAGCAGAATGGCACTAGATATACTGATCCCAAGGATATTGCCAATATCCTGGCAGATAGATTCAGTGCCAACTTCACCCCCCACCCCCTAAAGGGCCCATCTCAATACTGAAAGAATGCCAAATTCCAATAATCACTTTCACTCAGGTAAAAACTGCAATCTCCAAAGCCAAGAATACAGCATCCATGGGACCAGATGACACCCCGGGCTGTGTACTGCATGAACTACAAAATAAACTGGCACCTCACCTATGTGTCATGTTTAATCATAGCCTCACCTTAGGCTTCGTGCCCACAGAGTGGCACACAGCTACAGTCTTCCCACTCCACAAGTGGGAATCCACTTTAGATCCCGGGAACTACCGTCCCATCAGTCTGACCAGCCTGATCTGCAAGGCCATGGAATGTACTATCATGGAACTTATAATCAAAGACATTGGCAACCTTCAAACATTGGACCCCTCCCAGTTTGGGTTTGTGATGGGCTGATCTTGCCTCCTGAACCTGATCGACTTTTTCAAATCAGTATCTAGAGCCATGGACGAGGGTAAGGTGGTTCACACAACCTACTTGGACCTTGCTAAGAATGCTTTCGACACTATCCCCCACTCTGGAATCACAAATAAACTTACCAAGCTGGGCATTAATCCCTATGTCACTTGATGAGTTGCAAACTGGCTTACTGACAGAACACACACTGTAAAAGTATTCGGCTCCAAATCCAGCTCCAGGCAAGTGACTAGTGGTGTCCTGCAGGGTTCTGTCCTGGGACCACTCTTGTTTGGCATCTACTTTTCTGAAGTACAGGCCAAGACTAAGGGACTCTGGCTTACAAAGTTCGCAGATGACTGCAAGCTGGGAGCCATTACTGAATCCCCAAATGATGTGGATATACTACAAAAGGGCCTTACCGAAACAGATGCCTGGTGCCAGAGCCATGGGCTCAAGCTAAATGCCAAAAAAATGTATAGTTGTCCCCTTTAGGAAAAACCACGTAACCGTGAACTACCACATAGGTGGCAGTACATTAAACACCGAAAGTGTGATTAGAGGCCTAGGGACACAGGTGGACAGTCGTCTCACCTTTGATAACCACATAGCCACAACAGTTATAAAGCCCTTCTACGTGGTACACCTCATCACAAAGGGATTTTCATCCAGAAAAAAAGGAGGTCATTGTCCTTTTGTACTTATCCTTCATTAGACAAATTATAGAATACAATGCCCCATTTGGTATGTACCTCTGAAGACATCTGCAACAACTAGAAAGGCTGCAGAAATACCTCATAAAAAGAATCACAGGCCTAAAGCAGATGCCTTATGCTGACCGTCTAAAGAAACTCCAGCTATAATCTGTCGCATATTGCCTATTCAGAGGCGATCTCTGCCTAACATATAAGGCCATGTCAAACCCAGAGTTGTTGGACATGCTACACTTAAAAAAATCCAAATCCCTCCGGGCCAGATGCTCCAGGGATCTTAACCTTGTTATCACGATGAATAGAACATGCTGGAGGGATAGCTTCCTGACCTAGAGACTCCCCATACTCTGGAATAGGCTGCCCATACATGTCAGGCAGAGCACCTCAATGGCCCTCTTCAAGAGGAACCTTGACGATTGGATGGGAGATAGGAAATTCACCCTGGGGATCACATCAGTAGCCCTGCTAGGCAGGGGTCCAGGAAAGTAAATATTTGTGGGAAGCAATAGCCAGGGAATCGTTATGGCTAGGCTTGTATAGGCCCTAGGGCTGATAGCCTAGTACCTACCTATAAACCTATGAATGGGTCTATATCATATGTTCGACGTTTGAAAACATCAAATGTTAATTTATTGAAATTAAATGTTTGAAGTGTCAAACATCGAACATAAAAAAAAAAGAAAGGTAACTTACCTGACTGCACTCCCCATGTGGGGGGCTGCTCCCCCCACACCCCCCGCTCTTTAAATATACCAACTCTGAGATCGCACTATCCCTTTACCGCATTATAGTGTGGTCTCAGAGTTGGTATATTTAAAGACCGGAGGACGTTGAGGGTGCAAGGTTGCTTTCCCCCCTGCCTACAACAGTTTCTTTTGGGTTTGTTTTTTTTTAAATACATATGTTCATTTAAATTTGATTTTATGATGTTCAAAGTTATAAACCTTCGAACATATAATATTGACCCTCTACGAACCTGGGTAGCAGTTAATTCAGTAGCAGCAACCTGTTTTGGTTCAAACTGGATGACTCATTCATTATTTGCTGTAGTCACAAGAATGTAATTGAAGTGCAACACACTGGATGTGAACCAAGGACTGTGGGTGGCAAAATGTACTGCCTGCAAGGCATTTAATAGATTGAGCTACTGAGTCAGTGCTGCACCAAGTGTATTTGCAAGATATATGTGCATGCATGCAGTCTGTGACACAGGAATTGCATTAGCATGTGTTTTCTAATGAGTATGACATGTGACACTCAAATGTCTGTCATGATTTTCTAACCTCAATCTTTAATGACTTGCCAGTACTTTAGCAGACAGATATGTTTTTGTGAAAACCATGCCAAAACTAGGGGGCACAACTGTGGACATTCTGCAACAGTTTGTACAGTTGACAGCTATACCTGCTATTCGATCTCACATACATCCATTATTATTTATTTGGCTGTGTATTGGTGTAGTGTCTGCATCACAGTCCCAAGTACACTGCCATTTTCCCCATAATACGTACTTGCAGTGTGTTAGTGACAATCAGGATATGTTGGTGGAAACACCTGGTTTAATTTAGAGCTGAGTAGCCTAGTGGGGTAAAGCACTGTGCTGCACTTGACAGGAGCATGGGTTTGAAGTGTACAGAGGTGATTAGTTTGCAGATGTGTATAACACTGTGAGAAACACATAAGATAATTAAGGCACTTTTAAGCAGGTTTCCACAGTGCGTCACCTACTTCCACACAAACCCACACTAAAAAGAAAAAGGGGGTGATAGGAAAGTGGTGAAATGGGGCAAACAGGGGGGGAACATACTGAAAGGCAGGTAGGGTGGTGCAGGAAGGGTGAAGGAAAGGACCATAGCTTTCCATTTCTTCTACAACAGTTGTGCAAGTTTTAGAGAATTTGGAATTTGGAGCCTCACACCCCAGAGAGAGGGGTGTGGACAACATAAATGTGTTCATTAATTAATGTAATAATTATTTGTATCCAGTGGACACCTGTGAAATGGAGAGGTATGTATGGGGCAACAGGAGCCCTTTTTTTTAAGGAGAGAGTAGAATGTTGGGGAAGGGATATAGGTACATGTGGGGAGGTAGGTTAGTTAGGAAAGGTTGCATTTGCAGACAGACCAAACAGCATACAGGGGCGGTGTGTGACACATGGGGGGTGAACACCTTGGACGGGGAGGGTGTTGTGGAATCAGAGGTACATCTGCCCCAGACGGCAACAGTGTGACTGAGCTCCCCACCCATGGGCAGTCAACACTGCTCCTTCACTGCCCCAAAAGTGGCTGTGCTGGAGGTTGTGTGCTGGGCCTACCAGGCCCCTCCAAGATGGCGAGTCTGCTCTCAGTCAAGCGCAGGCATTGCTCATACCCACGATGAACTATCCTGCTCCCCATTACTGGTAGGTGATCATGGGTGACAACCCCTCTCCACCCCTGCTCCCAGGGGGAAATGGGCCCTGTCCCCTGAGGCAGTTCCATCCATAGGTGGTGTAGAGCCAGAGGAGGAGACACCACCGGCTTGGGTCCCAGATGTGCTGGGACCCAGTGCCATGGCCAGCTGAGGTAGAGTAGGCAGATCGCCAGGAACTGGCCTACCCAGTCAAGCTGTGTTGTTGAGGTATTTCAATGTGTATAGGTTAGTAATGTACAAACCATTTAGGTAGTTATAACAGCATGCCAGAACATTGCAAATAACCCAGTAACAAAACATTTCATAGCATACGGAACACAACAATAAGTAAGATAACAGTCAGTAGAAAAACAGCATGTCAGTAACAGTTACGGCATAAGGCCAACAACATAGGTAATTCAGCAAGATATGTTAGTATACAACCATTGTAATACATAACAATAATAAAACACAAGCCCAACAAAACATTTAGAGAACAACATATGTTAATAGTAAACCATAACCAATAAATAACCATAATAAATTATGATGAAGATAAGGGGTGGGGGAGAGAGAAACACAGTCCATTAATACCAGTATAGGCTATATAGTTTGCAACAGTACTGTTATATACTCTACAGGTCTGCCCTTCCTTTATGTATAAAAGTGCTCTATAGCTGCTGCAGCACATACATACCTCTCAAGCTATACACATGGGACAGTATGGGCCATGCAGTAACACCTACATGTACACAACTACAGGTGACTATCACATGTCAGGTGGATCTATAAAACTACCAAGGTGTACTGTGGACTGATGTAGTGTGACTGTGCTATTGATATAATCATGTCAATGACAGATCTGTGACAGAGGGATTAGGCAACAGTGATTACAGTCTGTGACAGAGTGACACTTGAGAGACATGTATTGTGCACAGTACAGAAAATAAACAACTATCATGCCATCCTTTGCAGGCATGGGGTTAGATTATCAGCAGACATTCACAGACACACCAGGCATACAGTCATACTGTTAAATAAAATAAAATTTCAATACACAGGAGGATCAGGTTAAAAAGTTTACTAGTGTACACCAGGAGGCAAAAAGCGTACAAGTACAGAATTTTGTCTGACATGAAACAGGAAGCACACAATTTTATATAGGTTTAACATTTAAGCTATGCCCACCTTACTGACGTGATATGTCACAGGGCATCTACATCACTTTAGCTTACAGTCCTCTATTCATAAAACTGTTGACGCTGTATATTTAAAAAAAAAACTTTTCCTCTAGATACAATATGGCCTTGCTATCCAGCTGGTCAGACATAATGTCTTTCTGTAAAGTTACTACTTCAAGGTTTCATATCAGTTCGAATACAATAGCAGCTTCAGTCTTTTAATACACGTCTTTGTTCTCTGTTACACTTTCTCACACAGCTGCGTGCTATCTCAGTAACACATATACAAGGCCAAATCATTCCAACAGAAAAGAGCAGAAGATTTCATTATTTCACACATTTAATTTCCTGACCCAGCAGATAATCACTTGTGAAAAGCATAAACATGAAAACTTGCTCAGCTAGCATTCTGCCAGGGTCAAGGATCAGCTTTGCTTCAAGCCACACTGCAGTTTCAAAAACTACTTACATTTACACATGAATTAATCTGTACTGTTATATGATTAATAGAATAAAATGCATTATATACTACTTTGCTTTTAAACTAGCATTTCTCATATATTCAAATACACATTTTTCTAACACATACCAAGATTACACATTTTATTTATTGTATTATCTTTTATTAGTATTGTACTTGTTGCTTTTATTTTACGACATCTTATCACATTCCTGATCAATGCTGTTAACAGTCTGTTACATTTGAACACACAAATTATTAACCCATAATAAGGGCTACTGCACCCATTTACCTGTAATTCATGTGGGGAGAACATCTGTTAACAATACATAACTGATTCAGTAATATTTATTAGTACTTGTCACTGGATTTGGACACTGGTCTGTGTGTGACAAAATGTACATCAGACACAGCAGTTAACAAACTGAGCTACTGAGCCATTGCTGACTACTGACTGACTGATATTTGCTTGGAGCTCACCTGGAAGCAAAATATGACCTGGTAATAGTAGTACAGTACAGTTTAATACAAGACTGCAGTGACAGTTAAACACACATGCATGAGATTCATGCATGACAGAGATATTAGGTAAACTGTACATTAATACATAGAATGCAGGTATACACAATAAACTCTTAGTGGGTGGAAATATATGTGGCATCTACAAACCATATTAGAGTATTGGGTTGGCTACTTGACCCATATATTGTTGCAGATAGTATATTTGCAGTCTACAGCTATTACAGTTTCACACTTGCCTGCAGCACTGTACCTCGGAGCAGGAATGCATATATCTGAAATGCAATGGTTAACGCAAGACAATCCTGATATACACACTATACCTTGGGTGTTCCTGGTATTGCTTCAGATGTTAGTGCAGAAAAAATGTCATAATGCATATATCTTGTAGTACAGCTCTAAATCTACAGTTTAGCATAACAGTCTTTCTTAATTAACCTTGAGTCAGTTAGTGGTATTCTTTGTGTTTTTATTTCAGAGCTGATGTCATACTCGATTTCATGAACAACATCTCTACTTACACACATATTGCACAACACATCTTTATTAGGGGTACCTTCATGCAGTTATTGTTATATTTTCAAGTCTTTTTTAAACATTTGATATAATGCAGGTGTTGCAGTACAGCTGTAATTCCACACTTATTGCAATAGAAACATTATTACACTAACATCATCAGGTTTCATGCTTTAATCTTTATTACACTTTACTTGGCAGTAGTCAGTTAGTGCAGGACAGGCATGTGTCCACATTCGTTGCAATACACAAATCTGTACTGTATGTACCTACTGGCAGTGAATGAATTACTCTATCTTGTGTACTGGACCATAGACTGCAAATTAATCTGGATTCACCACTCATGGCACAACCTGGCCAGGTGCCCTGCATGGACCTCAAGGTTGTGAGCTCTCTCCTTTGCAGCTGTAGGGAGAAAAGCACACCATTATGAGTACCTGTCTATCACACATTCAGATTAGGTATTTTTAAAACAATACTAACAGTACTTACAAACTTGTGGGACATTCCCATCCCAAGTATGTTGGACCCAGGTGTCCAGACATCCCCTCCTACAATGCTTCAGATCATCATAATGGTGACGGACCTGCTCATCTGTGCGAGGGATACCCGTAGCACAGTTGAGATCATGTGCCAGCCATTCCCAGGCCTCCTCCTTGTACTCCGATCCCTGAAACTGGCCCTGCAGCAGCCAGTGTTCATGGTCTTTCACTAGGAATCCAACCATGACCCTGGACTCCAGAATGCCCCACCACTGCACCCGGAAGTGTGCACCCTCTCCAACACCTGCCATAGTTCCTGCACTTTTCAAACTCCAACAGATTATGTTGTATTCCTGCCCGTTGTACTTGATATAGCCTGTTTTCCTGCCCTTAAACACCATTGGGCCATTTTTAAAAATGTGGCACATTCTCTTGGTGCCGTGCAAGCCAGCTTAGCTGAGCAGTGCTTAAACTGATAATGCCTAGCAATGCTTAGCAGTGCACAAACCAGCTTAGCTGAGCTGAGTGGTGCTTAAACTGCTAATGCTTAGTAGTGTGCAAACCAGCTAAGTGCAGCCAAGTTGTCCTTAAACAGAGATTGTTTTAGCAGTGCTTATCATGGCTTATTAAGGCTTAGTGGGGCTTAGCTGAGCACAGCAGATCATGATGTAAAAATAATTGGTATAATTTATCTTGCGAAAATAATTGCTTACTTTCCCTTCCATGTATTCAAACCGCACACTTACTGCACAGGAGGCTGCAACTTTATCCACTTGGATATGTGGATATGTAGAATGCTGCTATAATTTTACATATACCTTTCAGCTATGTTTGAGCAGTGCTAAGCACCATGCCACAGTGCACAAACCTGATCAGCTATGCTTAAACTTGACCTTTGAATCATAAATTAAATGCATCCGGTTTCTATATTTAGATGTCTGGTGCATGTCAATTGCTGTGCACCATGCAAACTTTAAAAAAAAATTGTAAGATTTAATATACTACTATCAGGAGCTTGGACAGTGCAGTGGGTGTGTTATTCATCTACGGACACAGTTAGTGACACACTCCCTACACTGATTCAATAACACCTTCCCTAGCTCTCCCTCAGTAACACACCTTCATTAATATGCATGTCTCACTACAGAGGGGGATCTGCATACATGGACACAGTAACATCTGTGTAGGCTCTACACTATTCCTACACAGATGTTAAATCTGGGAGATAATCAAAAATGGGTTTATTGTGATGCTACATAAACTCTATGTGAATTAATTTATTTCCGGTTAGTGTTCATTAAATTAAACTAATTTTAATAAGTACTATTGTGTACTCCTTGTGGCTTGGACTTCACTACATACTTTGTTCCTTTCCGAATGTACAGAAAACCTTACCTTACCGGATATCTGGAAAGTACTTCACCATCCAGATAAAGATTTTTACCTTCACAACCACATCCATATTGTTTTCTGGTTGCATACATTACTGGCTAGTCACCAGAGATGTACTACCTAAATTGCCAGTGCTGATATATTACTGGCCAATTAACAGAATATACAGCTGTCTTATGCCACCTGTCCTTATTGCAAATACACAATAAAGGAATATAGTGGAGAATGGACCCTTTTAATTCCAAAGCACACCTGTGATATCCAGCACTACCTCTGACTTAACCCTTACAACAATTTCCACGTACTGACAAGGCAGGACTCACTAAATTAGAAATTAAGAGTTCTTGCATTGTGCCAAAATTCCTTTTGACAACCCAAGCCTGATACCTTCATAGGTCATTTAGAATAAGAAATATCGCTAGACCCCACAGAATACAATAGATCCAGGTTCCAGAACAATGAATCATTAAAAACAAGTAAGGTAACACAGAAAATATACTGTATAATGCATACAAGGCTGAGTCTTCTTCACTACAAAAAGTAAATCTATAGAGGACAGCAATGAGGGCAGAGGACTTGGCCTTTATAGCAGCCTGAAAAAAATAGGAAACTGAAGTTGAGAATATAAACCAGAGGCCTGTGCGTTTTTACCAGAGGCCTGTGCATTATTACCAGGGCATATACTTGGCATTACTCTTCACACAATCATCATATCAAGGGCTAACAAATTTGTAGTGGGGAAAACGTCCAACATGACAAGGAATTAGGCAACATTGCTGAAAAAATCCTAATAGTAGAGGAAAGACAGAGTGCTATAAGCAATAGACTAAGTGACAAAGCTCTTTCCCAAACAGTCAAAACACAGAGCTATATAAACCCATGCCTCTTTGCCTACATACCTCTCTACTAAACTTAATGAAGACCTTCCATACACAAAGCAGATCTAACCCTACATCTCAATCATCAGTCATAATATTTCTTTGAAAACAGGAAAATCCCCACACAATGACCAAAACTAACATCTCATGTCACTTTTGAATGTTGAGCTTGAAATCTACACCTATGTTTTAGCAGAAAGTCTTACACTGATTCTGCCCTCTGTCATGTCACATTAATGGACTATTTATACAGGGTAATAGTACTGCAGACCACATCCACAACATGCAGACCCATACACAATGCTCTCACAAGTCCCAGAATGTGCTGTGGTTGTATTTTTAGATTTTGAAAAGGCCTTTGATTTGATATACTGGCCTTTTCTGCAGAAGACTATGGTAAAGGTAGCATTTCCATCATTGTTTCTAAAATCATTGCAATCATTGTATGTTTCTCCCATGCCCTCTGTACTCACAAATGGCTATACCTCCCCATTTCAAATTTTCAGCGGCACCAGGTAGGTTGCTTCAAGTCCCCTTCATTGTTCATTGTTTTTACTTGCATTAGAACTCTTACAAAGCTGAAAACCCTAGGAGCTGCTTTCCCATTTAGGAACTGCCTTTCCATTATCATAGAGTTTATTCTAAATATTTAGGTATATTGTTTCGCCAAGAACAGCCAGCCAAGAATAAATATTAACCATAGAAAGGTATGTACAAAATCTTAATTTGGGTCCATGCACGAAAAAGACTGAAAATCTCTCTTACTGGTGGGAGGTGAGGGGTAGTAATCAAAATGGTTGCCCTTGTTATGTTCTGCTTCTTTCAATATATATACCCATCACAACCTGTTAAGTGTCACACAATTTTTTTAAGATGAACTGCCAGATACATTGCGGACAGCAACAGGAAATGTAATTATGTGTACTTCAAGAGCCCTAACCTCAGAGACAGGTTAATTATTCCAGACTGAATAGTATACAATCATACATTCAAACTGTTGCAACTTTTTTTACTGCAGCAGAAATAGTCCTTTCTTATTGGCACTTCTGCGGCCCTAAATTTTAAAAGTAAGCCACCATGGGTTTTAATATGGTACAATAAGGACTTTCGCTACAATGTCAACACAAGGCATGAAATTGCAAACATGAGCAAGTTTCTAAAAGTTCTACATGGAATATACTCTTCATTGCAAATCCAGTGATCTGCAGTCTTGATACAGAGGGTGCCCCTTGGTTAAGGTGGCTGCAGGCTGATGGAAGGAAATGGGTGGGATACTTTGGAGATTGCTTGGCGTGAAGAAGTACCCTCAACAGATAGAAAAGGGGAAAGTGTTTGTCTTTTTCAGACATCTGCAAAACAAGTGGAGAATAAAGTTAAATGTCCATCGGAGATATTTATTGTCTCAGGTATGCAATCAACAATACTTTGCGAGAGTCTCATTTAGCAACAGACTTTTTGCCTGTATTCAAGGGTACAGACTGGGTCATGGAGATCATAGTCCACCAGAATAAGATCAAAGCATCACCGTTGTATAGGATATTGATATCCAGGGACATCATTAAAGTTACAGAGAGATTTCAGAACATTGTAAGTTGCATTCAGCCACTTCTATCCGATCAAACTTAGATCCCACGAAAATGGATAGTCCCAAGGGAATGCAATTCAAATCATCTTTAATCACAGTAAACAAAAAACAAAAACGGTATGGTTAAAAACAATGTTTATTATAATGAAGACCCATGATCATGTTGATAATAAACATTGTTTTTAACGAGTACCATTTTTGTTTTTTGTTTACTATGATTAGAGGTGGTTGGAGTGGCATTCCCTTGGGAGGATCCATTTTCATGGGTTCTTGTTTTTTTGGATCTCCTTGGACTGCTACTTCTTAGTATCAAAACAATCTACTCTTTACCTTCAATGTTTCTTAATCCATGCAAAATTTTGTCTTATATTTATGAGAAACAATATTAATTTGGGCCATAGGGTACTGGTACCCAAACATTAGCACTGATATGGGATTTGTAAAATAATACACATGCTTAGGTTCCAGAGGAAGTGATGTAAACCAACAAAATAAATTCAGGGAACGCATGCCTACTCAAGAATTATACAAATTTATAACAGGCTGTTTAAACTAAATGTTGGGAGAAGTTAGTCCATGCTTGAATCAGTTTCTCTAACACACCACAGGGTCTGAGCTTCTGGAGTACCACTCACTGCTTGGCTATTAATGACCACACATTTCAACTTGCAGAATATGATAATATAAACAAAGACCCTTGAAAAGTAGGAACATCCAGCTAAAAATCTGGACATCTAATTAGCATAAAATTTGAATGCCAAATAGCACATAGGTTCATAGGTGTGTACTAGGCTAATGGCTCTGGGCCTTTACAAGCCTAGCTATAAGATTACCCTGGCATAATGCCACCCAACCTTAGTTCCCAGTGTCTCTGTTGAGCAGAGCCACTGGAGTTTTCCCCGGGTTGAATTTTTTGTTTCCCTTCCACTCATCAAGATTTGTCTTGAAGAGGGTTAGCGAGGTGTTCTGCTTGACATGTATGGGAAGTCTATTCCATAGCATGGGCAGTCTCTGGGTTGTGAACCTGTCCCTCCAGCATGTTGTGTTAATTTTGGTAATGAGGCTGAGATCTCTGGAGCGTGTGGTGTGGAGGGATTGGGATTTCTTTAGATGTAGCATTTCTAACAGAGCGGGGTCAAACATGGCTTTGTAAGTCAAGCAGAGATCACCTCTAAGTAGGTGATATGAGACAGAGAACAGTTGGAGTTTTTTGAGTCTGTCCATATAGGACAAGTGTTTAAGGCCTAGGATCCTATTTGTGATGTACTTTTGCAGCCTCTCCAATTTTTGCAGGTGTCTAGTGAGGTACATGCCAAATGGGGCATTGTACTTGATGATTGGCCTAATGAGGGAAGAGTAGAGGGAGACAATTACCTCTTTCTTCCTGGATGCAAAACCCTTAGTAATGAGATGTGCCACAAAGAAGGACTTTCTGACCACAGTGGCAATGTGGTGATCAAAAGAGAGGTTGCTGTCAACCTGTGTTCCCAGATCTCTTATAATGCCTTCTGTGTTCAGTGGACTACCATCAATGTGGTAATTCATGGGAACTGGGTTTTTTTCCAAAGGGGATGACGACACATTTTTTGGCATTGAGCTTAAGGCTATGGTTCTGACACCAGTCGTTGGTCTCAGTGAGGCCATTCTGTAGGATGTCAACATCACTTGGGGAGTTAATAATAGCTCCCAAGTTGCAATCGTCTGCAAACTTTGTCAGCCAGAGTCCTTTCGTGTTGGCTTGGACTTCAGAGATGTAGATACCAAACAGGAGATGACCCAAGACCGAACCCTGTGGGACTCCGCTTGTGACTAGTCGGCAGTCTGACTTGGAGTCAGCTACTTTCACACTGTGGGTTCTATCTGTGAGCCAGTTTGCAGATTCCCTATATCCTTGTTTATTAGGTCTTTGATTATGCGTTCCATAGCTTTGCATATCAAGCTCATCAGGCTAATGGAGCAATAGTTCCCAGGGTGTGTAGTCACTCTTCCTTTGTGGAGAGGGATGACTGTAGCAGTGCGCAATTCGGTAGGGACAAAGCCTGAGGTGAGGCTGTGATTGAACAGGGCACACAGGTGAGGTGCCAATTCACTCTGTAGTTCATGTAGAACACAGTCAGAGATATTGGCAGGTCCCATAGAAGCTGTATTCTTGGCCTTGGACAGTGCTGTTTTAATCTGTGCAGCAGTAATATTGGGTGCCTGGCAATCTGCTGGTATTGTGATTGGTCCTTTGGTGGGGGGAGAGGGGTAAAGCTGGCAATGAATCTGTCGGCCAGTATACTGGCAATATCTGTTGGCTCGGCATAGGAGGTACCATTGTGCAGTAGCTCAGAGCAAATCTGGGTATTGCCGTGGAGATCCTTTACATAACTATAGAAGGCCTTGTGGTTGTCTTTACTATCTGCTGCAATTCTGTTTTCATGGCTAGCTTTAGAGGATTTGATGAGGGATCTCAACTTTTTGTTGAGGCTGATAAAGGAGTTTTTCCAGTCTTAGAACTTCACCTTATCCCGCATCAGTTTTTTCCTTCTGTTGTAGAGTTTGTTTTCGGCAGGGGGACCACCAGATTGGCTTCCTTTTTTTGGAGGAGAGCATCTTGGTTGTATTGGGTATGGTGAGATCCATGCATTTGTGTACATGTTCCTATGGTGTATGATTCGGCGGTCATACAACTATTCTCCATTTGCATGGGTGCCGTGAAGTTAGCCACCTCTGTTTTTAGGAGCCAAAAGTTAGCTTTGGAGAAGTTTGTCATGGTGGTTATCTTTGTGGGGGTGGGGGGGTGGGAGGGATGTGGATTTCCAAGGTGATTAGTTTGTGGTCAGATCTAACCATGGAGGAGCTGACTATTGGTGTAGAGCAATGGTGGCCCGTGTTAGTAATGACCAGGTCAAGGATGTTGCTACCTCTTGTGGGGGTATGAACGAGCTGGTCCAGGGCATTGGAATTAATGAACTCCAGGAAACGTTGGACAAGTGTATTGGTACATGAGTAGTTTTCCCAGTTAATGGAGGGGTAGTTGAAGTCGCCTAGTAGTAGAGTGTTAGGTTGGACCTAATATTCTCCAGGGTGCTTACGAACGTGGAGTGTGAGTCTTGGGACATGGTTGGGGACCTATAGTAGGTTATGACCTGAATCTCTGTCTTACCCACTGTTACCTGCACTTGAAGTATCTCTGATGCATTATGTTGGGCTACCAGTCTGGAGGTGTGAGCATCCTTTATGAATATTGAAACACCACCGGCTTTGGAGCTTCAATCTTCTGTTAGGAATGTGGGATGCTACTCAAAAAACATGCTTAAAAACATAAAGTGACAAAATGAAAGAAAAAAATTATAAGCATATTATCAGAGGCAGTGTAAAATCTATAGACTGTAATGAAATGTATCCCAAATTTCTACCACACAGGGCCATTTATTTGTGCTTCAGAAAAACTGAGATATAAGATGTGTGTCCCCTTTCTTTAAATTATTGTTACAACAGATATGTTAGTCATGTAGTGTGGTTTTCTCTGTACTAGAAAGCTTAAAGAATGTGATGGCTGGGGTTCAGAAAATTGTGTATGAGGGTATATCAAGCCTGAAAATAAGGGCATACTTCCAAAAACAGGAGCTTCATGTGCAGGGGTAAACCAGACCTGGACATTCCTTTAAAACAGAGACAGTTGATAGGTTTGCATACTGGCATAGTATGTTGCCTCTTTGTGGAGAACCCAAAATTAGCAGCAATTCAGGGATTGGTAGACATGATTTTATACTTCAGGAGTTTAATAACCTACATATGTGGAATAGGAGTAATAGCACTGCAGCAATCAACCACCCCTAGTCAGATTAGCTTTGCAGCTGATTGGATAAGATTTTTAAACTATTTGGCAGATATCAAGCAGCAATGACCTCGGCAGTGCTTCTGCTCTAGTTTAACCATCAATTGATCATTTGTATTCTATTTTCATTATTTGATGGGAAAAAGAAAACAAAATAAAGCAAAACAAATAAACAAGAAGAAATGTTGATACATTGTTACAGGTAATACCTTGGATTTAGATTTTGTCATAGAATCATACCAAATGAGCATACAATGTTAATCTTCAAATGTAAATGTATCTGTCTTAGTCTTAGCAGGAACAATTTGGAGTTTTATTTTCAAATTTGCTATATGCTTTATGTTTTCTTAATATACTTTTTCTTTGTGCCTATGTTGTTGTTGTGTCTTTCGGCTTTTCCCGGTTAGGGGTCGCCCCAGCGGAACTCCGGTCCGCTAATGATTGGCAGTAGATTTTTACATGCCGAGTTGCCGACCCTGACACACAACCTTCAATGAAGGTACGCCCATTCACGCATGTCTCCACACACAAGACGCTCTAGCTGAGAATCGAACAGGACAACTTCTTACTGTGAGGCGACAACGCTACCGCAGCACCACCTGTGCCTATGCTGATTTAAAAAAGGTCTGGAAAAAAAAACACACTAGCACGTCACCAGCCATATAAGGAGCCAGAGCTGAGAAGGCGGATTTTATTTCTAAACAAAAAAATGATGAGACTTCTCATCATTAATTCCCTTTCTAAACAGGTGTGTCTTTGCAAGTCATTTGCAAATTTGGAAACTGTATATTTTAAGTAAATTTAATTTAATTTTTTTTTTTAATTTTTGAGAAATGACAAAATTAGACTTCAAAGTGTTCTTAGAAACAGAACTGCTGCTTAGAAAATTAACAAAAAATCAATATATGACATTGCTAATCATTAGGTTAGTATTGATATTCTATCAGAAATTGTTTTATATATTTACTTATTTTTAGCCGTTTGATGCCCAGTGTGATTTTAGCATGACAGAAGTAAGCTGTATAGTGAAATTGCTATCTTCAGTGGTGATAATAATAGTGCCAACTTAGATTTGATTTTGGAATGGTCCTAGTGAGTTTCACTAAGAATATTCCAGCTAATGAAAGGAGAACGGAAAGCAGCACTCCATAAGAGTTACCGTAGACTAGCATGTAGAATTTCATATTCTTTTAATGGAGAGGAACAATATGTATGCTCTTCTGAATTAAATAAACTGCTTTTTTTCTTTAATATTGGTTCATAAGTTCATAGGTGATTACCAGGCTAACTACACAAGGAAGCCTTTTTGAGCCTTGTCATACATCCCAAATGTATCTGACAAGTTTTGATGCCCTAGGGTTATTTTAAGGGGTATATGTAAGCTTAGGCATGGGTGGTCAAGCTTTTATAGACTGTCTTTTCTAGTAGAGACATAGGTGTCAGACCAGGGGTAAATTTCTGATTCTCCCATCCATGGCTGGCGTTAGGCATAGACGAACTAGGCGACCGCCTAGGGCGCCGTACAGCCGGCCTCGTAAAGGGCAGAATTTTATGTATTTATTTATTTATTTTAATTACTGTACTTTTGTTATTTTGCAATCTTCTCGGCGCCCTGTCTCTGAGTGAAGGGCGCTGAGAAGATGACAAAATAACAAAACCATAGAGCGAAGGGAAGGGGGAAGCCCCCTCCTACTCTTATAGCTTCAGGTTGGCCATGAGGCTGGCTTCAGTAAGTAAAAAAAAAAAAAAAAAATCTGTTGTCACGCGTGGAACTTCAGTTAGTTCAGTGAAGAGATGGGTTAAGGTCATGCGTGCACGTGTGGCCATTCAGATTCAACAGGCTTTAGGTCTGTCATCTTTGTACAACAGCAAAAAGGTATTATGGGATAATGGGATTACGATATAGAATGTTGGCACTAGTCTTTAGGAAGTCTTGTTTTCTTTGTGTCTTTACTGTTTCACATGTGGGATTGTTATTGCACAGACTGGCTACTTTAATATGTTTTGGAAGTTCGAGTATCAACACAGTGGAGATTGTTTCCATGGTGTTGTTTCATTTTCAAGGTTTTGCGGTTTACTTGCGAGCACAGCACGGGTGACACTAGCTATGGTGTGATGTCTACTATATGGTTTTCATTGTTTTGTCAATGTTTTGGGCTTACTTATTCAACTTTGTGTGAGTCAGTGTAATAAAGTTTCAGTGTAGTGAGTTTGAGACGTTGTGGTCTTGGTGTGATGAACGTTGGTATTTTGCTTACTCGACATTTTATATTTTGTACAAGGTAGAAAGCAATAAGTTAGTCATTTTCTTGGAAAAATGTCTAAAAAGGAATATTTGATAATTGAAATTATTATAAATGAAAAGAATAAGCAATTTTAGAACAAAAATCATGGAAAAAGAGTTCAGTAAAAGGGTCTATTTCACTTTGTCGAGCCTTTACATTTTTGAAATTCACATGGTGCTGTGGTAGCGTTGTCGTCTCACAGTTAGACGTTGCCTGTTCGATTCACAGTTAGAGCGTCTTCTGTGTGTCGACATGTGTGAATGGGTGTTCCTTTGTTGAAGGTTGTGCGTTAGGCCCGGCAAGCCAGCATGTGAAATTCTACTGCCAATCATTAGTGGACCAGAGTTCCGCTGTGGCGACCCCTAACCGGGAAAAGCCGAAAGACACAGCAACAACAACAACAACAACAACATGGTCAGGGCCATGTGATAGACATTTTAAAATGTTGAAAAACAACTACAGAAAACAGTGAATGCTTTTGTAGGGGACCAGGCCCCCCCTGCACCCCCCACATTCCCTGCTAATTATATGTACTAAGTCTGAGATAGCACTAAGTTGGAGAAAAGGCACAATCCCCAAGTCCCACTGTACCATGATCTTAGTGTAATGCTGTTTGTTTTCCAGAGCTGATTCTGAACATTTTAAATTGTTGCTCTTATAGTTTTGACCATGTAAATTTGAAAGAAATGCAATAGACTTGATTAAGTATATTAAAGAAAGATATAAATAGTAATAACTGAGTTGTAAAAAAGTAATGGGATGTGAACATTTACAGAAACAGAGAATGAATATTTAATAAGGGATATTAGAGCAGAAGTGATGGAAGATATTAAGTAGGTGAATGTCAGTTTGTCACCTGGTATAGATGGCCTTGATTATGAATTTTATAAAGAAATGAGTAAATTTCAAAAAGTTGTATCTGTAAGGGTTACTAATGAATGGCAAAAGTAAGGTTTTGAGAAAAGTAAGGTTTGTGAGGGGGTGATAAAGTTGATTCGTAAGGAAGGAAAAAAAGAATGTTTAAATAACTGGAGACCACTTGGCTGGTTTTAGGCACTAGCTAACACAGCAGCTGCTGGGCAACCCCTGATCCTAGAGAGGACAACCAAAGCAACTTATCTTATTCTGATATTTTGTTACATGCCTGTGAAACCAATAAAAGCTAGTACAGAAATAGCACATTCACAATGATGCAGTTCCATACATACATTGTCATACCATTCCAGACACAGCTGAGACCCCAAACAATGTCTACACAGCCAATTCTGAGCTATGTTTGCATTAAAATGGGAAGGAATTGGGTGAATAGGACTGTAGAAAGCGGGAAAGAGTAAGCAGAGGAACATACAGAAGGACAATGAGAAGGAAATAGTGATATGCAGTAGGGGAGGAGGTGTATTTTCTTGTAGGACAGATGCCCTTTTATAAGAAAAACAGAGAGGGTAAGTAGCATGAGGGTGGTGTGGGTAGGAAAAAGGATATAGCTACGGCAGCAACAGCAGACAAACTGAAGCAAAAGGGCAGCAGGCACTGAATTTACAGATAAAACATTACAATGTAAAGTTGTTTGTCAGTAGCAACCTCTTCATTAGTTACAGATTTCGTTAATGTAGAATTATTCTGATGGTTTTACTTCTGCAGAGATTGTGTGTATCAAGTGATATTGGTGGATTGTAATTACAGAAGTTTTGAGTGGCCTTTTATGGTTGAAATTTTCTGAAATGGGTAGTTATTGGTTTATACATTTTGTTTCATTGCTTATTAAAAGAATGTTTAAAACTACAAATTTAAAACCCATTCTAACAAGTGGTGCTGTATTATACAAGGAATAGAATTTAATACAGTCAGGAAGATGAATCAAAAAACAAATACATGTATGCATGGCCCTAAAAAATGTGTGCAAGTAATCTGTTATGAAAACAGCCCAAAGGTAAACTTGATCCTCCACTGGCCAGATGCATTTTCTATGAATCTGGGTTTTCATGCTATTTTAATGAATGTGAGTTTTGCCGTTTCAATGAGTATGAGTTTCAAGGGCAGAGAAGTTTACAGCTCATGCTAAATCTGTACTCATTGCGAGACTGTATTGTTTGTTTAGCAAATGGCTATCTGTGTTTGTGTTATTTTTATTTCAGTATATCTGTAAACATTGTGGAAGTAAATAAGAAAACAGTATGCACACTGATAGATTTGAACAGTGTGTATGGTAACTGGTGAGAAATAGCCAAGTAATGGAACATTGGAATGGCTGGGGAGGGGGCTGCTGCTGGAGGGTAGAAGTTGCTGCAACAGGGGTTACTCGGGGGGGGGGGCAATCTATTACCCTGCTAGGGCCCTATTTGACTATGATCCAGTTCTGGTATTTAAAGTAGGAAATAAGTACACAAAGGCAGTTGCAGTTTAACTACATTACAAGGTATCTTTTTCTTCTTATGCATTTAAATGATTTAAGGAAATTACTGGAGTGGCTTTCTTGGGGAGTGACCTACCTGTGGCTGTGGCTCAAATAGGGTTGTTTTGTGAGTATGTTGTGGGTAGGGTATAAGGGGGTACCGGAGCACTACTTCGCCTAGGGCGCCATTTCAGCTAAGGCCGGCCCTGCTCCCATCCACTGTTCTAAGTTATGCTTGAATTGGATTAGGGAAGAACTCTGCTTCACTTGGATGGGAAGCCTGTTCCAGAGAAGGGATAATCTCTGAGACACATCTCTTATGTTAATGGTGAGATTTAGGTCACTAAATTGGGTAATCATTAATTCTGTTTGTTTTGTGGATGTGCAACAGGTCCATTGTAGTGGAATTAGAGGATGCTTTGTAGGCCAGGCATAGATCACCTCTCAGCAGTATGTAAGAAACTGAGTCAAGATATTGGGCTTAGAGGCAGTCCACATAGGGCATGTTGTTTAGGCCACATATTCTTTTTGTGAGTAATGTTTGCAGATGCTCCAGTTGTTGCATAGGTCTGGTCAGGTGCATATCAAACAGGGAGATGAATTCAATGATTGGCCTCATAAGGGCTAAGCACAGGGGAACAATGACAACCTTGGACCTAGATGCCATACCTTTGTTTATAAGTTGTGCAATATAGAATGATTTCCTCACTACTGTAGATGCATGGTCGCCAAAGGCCAGGTTACTGCCTACATGTGTTCCCAAATCCCTGACCACAGGGTCTACTCTTACTGGTGTATTGTGTATTGTGTATTATTGATGTGGTAGTGTTTAGAAGTAGCTGTCTTCCCAAAGGAAACTATTATGCATTTCTTGGTATTAAGTTTTAGATCATGGCTCTAGCACCAGTTATTAGTTTGTGTCAGACCTTCTTAAAGGGTATTTGTATCATTGGGAATTCTATGACTGCTCCAAGTTTTGCAATCATCTACAAACTTGGTCAGCTAGAGGCCCTTGATATTGGCCTTGACTTCAGAGAAGTAAATGCCAAAAAGGAGAAGCCCCAACACTATGCCTTGAGGGACTCCACTAGTGACTGACCTCTTTGTAAAGGTAGATTTGCTATCCTAACTTCTTATGTCCTATCTGTGAGCCAGCTGGTTATGCTGGGGGTGGGGGTGGGGGGGTGACATAGGGATTTTTACTTAATTTTGTGAGTTTGTCTACAATGCCTGAGTGGGGTGTTATGAAAAATGCTTTGGCTAGGTCAGAGTAGATATTACACACCATTTTGCCCTCATCCATTGCTTGTTGACCTTCTTGAAGAAATCCACAGGTTGATTAGGCATGACATGCCCTTAATAAAACCAGACTGGGCTGGATCCAGTGTCTGAAAGTTTCTTATGTCATTGTTTATCGTCTCTGTGACAATTCTTCTAGGGCTTTGCATATGAGACTAGTCAGACTGATGAGCTTGTAGTTACCTGGGTTCATAAATGACCCCCACTTGTGCAGAGGGATAACAGCTGCAGTCTATCATTCACTTGGTACAAAGCCTGACTGAAGTCTGTGGTTTAATAGTGTTTATAGTGGTCTTGATAGGTCATGTTGCATGCATTTAAAGAGGTAGCATGGGATATTACTGGGGCTCACTCATGCAGTGCTCTTGCCTTTGGAAAGTGACTTGAGGACCTGTTCATTAGTGACAATTGAGGAAGTTATGGTTATAGGTTCATAGGTTTATGTTAGTTACGATGCTTGCAATCCAGGAGACCATTATGAAGACTAGCAACCAGTAATCAAAGTGGAACACCTGAAGTCATAAAATCACAAACCAATAAGTCCAAAAAACTCCAGTTGTTGTCCAAGGTCAGTGAAGGCCACCTCCAATGTATATCTTACACTTTTATTGTACAAAAACGCACACTAACGCCATAAAATACACTTCTCCAACGGACTTAGCGCTTTCATTTCCTAACTCGGAAACATCATCACAGTCAACTTTCTTATCCCACCTTACCATTTAAATAGACCAAACACCTTTCCCATTGGTCATAAATTAATTGAGACTCATTTTTTAAAATAATGTCACCCTATTTAAAAACAATTATGCTTATTTAATTTTATATATCTTTTTATAAAAAACTTTTTATAAAAAGTACATGCGTAAACACACCATTTTAAATAAATAATGCACAAACCATATATATAAAAAATACAAAAATACATTACACATATTTAATCACTTTTTACATAGTACAAAATAGCTAATACATCAGTAGCTATGTATTACTGAATATTAAATATTTATTATTTAATGTTTAATATCTGTTTGCTCTAATTCTAAGTGCTGGCACAAGTGAAATATGGTCATTAAGGTCCCGTGGGTTACAAGCATCCAACTGTAATTGCCATATTAACTCCCTTAATTCCAGTTGGGCTTCCCAATCCCCACCCCTTTCATTTCTTTTGACCTTTTCAATGGACCAAAACTTAATATCAGCTTGAGGACATGTGACTGTATGTCTGAAAAGGGCATTAGTTTCTCTCTTTCTATTAATGTCATACATGTGCTCATATACCCTCTGTTTCAGGCTCAGCTTAGTCTTCCCTATATAGTATGAACCATGTTATACATTTAGCTAAATAAATGATACCCTTTGACTGACAGTTGTAATATCCCCTAGGATAGAATGACATATTGATACAATCTAGTTCTAAAGTCCCTTGATTATATACAAAAGGACAATGCGGACACCTGCCGCATAGATGAAAATAATATCCATTTTTTATGTATTATGTTCTTTATACCCCTTGAGTCTTGATTATAGGTTAACGTCATATACACATCCCCTGTCTCATTTCTTTCATTTTCCTTCCTCTTTGTTGATTTTCTACCAATTCTCCACCATTATTCTGTCATTTCAATAAGAGTGGTATATATTTCTCATTCCATCCTTTCAGTACTTCATCTTTAATAATTTCTATAGTCTCCACAGGGTAACCCCTTTCTTCAAATAAACTTTGTATATAATCTAATTCTACCCTAGTATCCTCTACTTCAGATGTCATCCGTATCGCCCTAATCATTTGACCCTTAATTATATTCCGTTTTTGTTTAGTAGGATGATTACAACTATAGTATAAATATAAATTTGAAAAACATTCGTCCCTATACAATTTAGACTTAAATTTCTTATTTACATTGTCTTTCAATAGTGTCTAAAAAGTTCACTTGTTCATCCCATATTGTATATGTAAATTCTAAAAACTCTGTAGTATGGTTAATGTATCTTACAAAATTATCTATTTCTTCTCTGGGTCCCTTCCAAACCAATCATGTGTCATCCAAAAATCTAAAATATGCTTTTATAAAATGATTATACCTTGAGTTAAAAATAAAATGTTTCTCCCAATATAATAATACTATATTAGCTACTATAGAGGCACAAACTGCACCCATTGGTATTCCATCTATTTGATGGTATAACTCTCCTTGAAAATATATAAAATTATTTTTCATCACCAATTCTACACTTTCTAATGTTAAATTGAATTCTCTCCCGTCCACAAATTCAAATTCTATCATCATTTCTTCCAACCATTTTAACCCCAGTTCATGTGGAATCACTGAGAATAAATCTTTAATATCCACTGTAATAAATCTGTAATCCACATCATACATTAGTTTTACAATCTTTGTAATGAAATCCCATGAATCAATAAGTATATGTGGGAAGAATTTATAAAAAGGTTTAAGCTTTGTATCCACATAAATAGCTAGAGGCTCAATTTTGGACCCTCCAGATGAAACAATAGGTCTCATTGATGGGTCCATGGGGTTCTTATTTGTCTTCGGAATTCTAAATATGCTTGAAATGAATGGTTTAGGTAAACTCAAAAAATCATAAAATGTTTTGTCTATAGCCCCTTGCATTAGATTATCTTCCAAAATCAAATCAATCTTATGGTAGGCTATGTTAACTTCATTTCGCGATACTTGATTGTATCTACCATCCACATTTAATATTTCAAGCATTTTCCCCATATATTCCCACTTTTGCATTATAACAACACCTCCCCCTTTGTCCGGTTTCATTATTCTAATTTCTTTATTGTTAGTAATTTCATTCGTAACCTTCTTTTCTTCCGAACTAATATTATTAGGGTACCATTTCCTTCTGTTTCTATAATAACCTTTAATGTCATTACTTACAATTGTTTCAAAATTAACTAAATCCAGTAATAATGGGGGATTAATAATACTTTTCTTTTTCAATGGATCAATCCTTGTACCCCCTTCAAACATAGTAGCTAAATTCAAATTTCTAATAAACATCTTGGTGTCCAGCAATGTGTTGGCTAGATTCCCTCGCCTATTTGGAACTTATCCTTCTTTTATGCCGAAACTGATATCCGAGTTTACTTTAAGACAGACTATCTATCTTCCCATTTTCTTTCTTGAACCTAAAATGAGAGAGAAAGGACACTCCATACCTTGGATGTCCACAGACACCTAAGGTACTTGCGTTGACAGAACTAAATCTTTCAGATCTTTGGATCAATTGTTCCATTCTTGTGAAGGTAAAAAGAAAGGACAACCTGTGTCAAACCATACTTCTCAAAAGGTTGTCTAAGGCTATTACCTTTTGTTACACTCACCATGAAAAAATATATTCCAGGCAGGGTCAAGGCCCACTCTACCAGAGCCTTGGCTTCATCTATGGCTTTTTGGAAAGGGTTGGATTCTAGAATTATTCTAGATGCTGCTACTTAGTCCTCTGTACATACTTTTACAAAGCACTACTAACTTGTTTCCTTCTCTAGTTATAGATCAAGTTTTGCTAAGACCATACTCCATGGGCTCCTGGACTCTTCACCTTCCACTTCCCAAATATAGTTAGCTATATAATCTACCCATATAGCTAAGGCTACTGCAGCAGTGTCAATATGAAGAACAACATACAGTTGTGTAAGTTGAACCTACCATAACAGTAGATGTTTGAATGATCACTGCTGCAGTAACCACTCCCCTCCTCCATCCCCCTTGTTTTTTGATGTACTTTTCATGCCAAGGTGTGTACATTTATTTTTTGTTATTCCTAGCATTGTCCTTTCATAGGTTCATAGGTTCATGGGTAGGTACTAGGCTATCGGCCCTGGGGCCTATATAAGCCTAGCCAAAAAAGTTCCCTGGCATTCGCCACCCAAGAAAGTTATTTTCCTGAGCCCCTGTCTAGCAGAGCCACAGAAGTGATCCCCGTGGTGAATTTCCTATTTCCCATCCAATTGTTGAGATTTTTCTTAAAGAGGGCTAATGAGGAGCTTTGCTTGACATGAATGTGTAGTCTGTTCCAGAGCATGGGAAGTCTCTGGGACAGGAATCTATCCCTCTAGAATGTTCTGTTTATTGTGGTGGCAAGGTTTAGGTCCCCGGAGCATGTGACTCAGAGGGATTGGGGTTTCTTTAAGTGTAGCAAGTCCAACAGATCTGGGTTTGACATGGCTTTGTATGTTAGGCAGAGGTCGCTTCTGAGAAGGCGATAAGCGATGGAGCAGAGCTGGAGTTTTTTGAGACGGTCTGTGTATGACATCTGTTTGAGGCTGGTAATCATCTTAGTGAGGTATTTCTGTGGCCTTTCTAGTTGTTGTAGATGACTTGTGAGGTACATGCCAAATGGGGCATTGTACTCTATAATGGGTCTGATGAGGGATGAGAAGAGAGAACAATGACCTCTTTTTTTCTGGAGGTGACCCCGTTTGTGATGAGGTGTGCCACATAGAAGGATTTCCTGACAACTGTGGCAATGTGATTATCAAAGGAAAGACTACTGTCCACCTGTGTCCCAAGGTCTCTTATCACATTTTCAGTGTTTAATAGGGTCCACCTATGTAGTAGTTTATGGGTACAGTGTTTTTCCCAAAGGGGATGACAATGCACTTCTTGGCATTGAGTTTGAGGCCATGACTTTGACACCAAGCATCAGTCTCAGTGAGGCTCCTTTGTAGAATATACACATCATTAGGCGATTCTATTATGGCACCTAGTTCATAGGTTCATAGGTTGGTACTAGGCTATCGGCCCTAAGGCCTATGCAAGTCTAGCCATAACAATTCTCTGGAAATTTTTTCCCACAATATTTACATCTCTGGGCCTCTGTCTAGCAGGGCGACTGACATGATCCCTGGGGTGAATTTCCTATCTCCCATCCAATCATCAAGGTTCCTTTTGAAGAGGGCCAATGAGGCACTCTGCTTGACATGTATGGGCAGTCTATTCCAGAGTATGGGGAGTCGCTGGGTCAGGAACCTATCCCTCCAGCATGTTTGGTTCATTGTGATGATAAGGTTTAGATCCCTGGAGCGTGTGGCTCTGAAGGACTGGGATTTCTTTAAGTGGAGCATGTCCAACAGCTCAGGGTTTGACATGGCCTTGTATGTTAAGCAGAGATCACCTCTGAGTAGACGATATGCCACAGAGTATAGCTGGAGATTTTTTAGATGGTCAGCATATGGCATCTGCTTTAGGCCTGTGATTCTTTTAGTGAGGTATTTCTGTGGCCATTCCAGCTGTTGCAGATGTCTTATGAGGTACATACTAAATGGGGCATTATACTCTATAATGGGTCTAATGAGGGATGAGTACAGTGGGACAATGACCTCCTTTTTTCTGGATGAAAAGCCCTTAGTGATGAGGTGTGCCACATAGGAGGATTTCCTGATTGTTGTGGCAATGTGGTTATCGAAAGTGTGACCACTGTCCACTTGTGTCCCTAAGTCTCTCATCACACTTTCGATGTTTAGTGTCCTGCCTCCTATGTGGTAGTTCATGGGTACATGTTTTTTTCCAAAGGGGATAACTATACATTTCTTGGCATTGAGCAGAAGCCGATGGCTCTAGCACCAGGCATCTGTTTCTGTAAGGCCCTTTTGTAGAATATTCACATCATTTGGGGATTCTGTAATGGCTCCCAGTTTGCAGTCATCTGCAAACTTTCTTAGCCAGAGTCCCTTAGTGTTGGCTTGTACTTCAGAGAAGTAGATGCCAAACAAGAGTGGTCCCAGGACTGAACCCTGAGGTACTCCACTTGTCACTTGTCTGGAGCTGGCTTTGGAGTCTGCTACTTTTACAGTCTGGGTTCTGTCAGTAAGCCATTTGGTAACCCATCGAGTGACGTAGAGATTTATGCCCAGCTTAATAAGTTTATCTATGATTCCAGAGTGGGGGATGGTGTCGAAGGCCTTAGCGAGGTCCAGATAGGCTGTGTGGACCGCCTTACCCTCGTCCACAGCTCTGGAAACCGATTCGAAGAAGTCAATCGGATTCAGGAGACAAGATAGGCCCTTCACAAACCGAAACTGGGTGGGGTCCAGTGTTTGAAGGCTGCCAATGTCTTTGTTTATAAGTTCCATGATAATACGCTCCATGGCCTTGCAGATTAGGCTTGTCAGACTGATGGGACGGTAGTTCCCGGGATCCAAGGTGGATCCTCCCTTGTGGAGCGGGATAACTGTAGCTGTGTGCCACTCAGTGGGTACGAAGCCTGAGGTGAGGCTATGATTAAACATGACACTTAGGTGGGGTGCCAGTTCATTTTGTAGTTCATGTAGTACACAGCCTGGGATGTCATCTGGTCCCATAGATGCTGTATTCTTAGCTTTGGAGAGTGCTGTTTCTACCTGTGTGGCTGTGATTATTGGAATTTGGCAATGTTTTGGTATTGAGATGGGCCCTTTAGGGGGTGAGAGGGGAGTGAAGTTGGCACTAAATCGATCTGCCAGGATATTGGCAATATCCTTGGGATCAGTATATTTAATGCCATTCTGTTGTAGCTCAAAGCAGATCTGAGCATTGCCATTTAGATTCTTGACATAACTATAGAATACTTTGTGGTTGTCTTTGGAAACTTTGGCAATTTTATTTTCGTAACTAGCTTTTGAGGATTTTATGAGGGATCTCAGCTTCTTACTGAGGCTGGTGGGGAGCTTCTTACTGAGGCTGGTGGGGAGTTTTTTGCATCCTGGGATTTTCCTCTTTTCTGCAACAGTTTCTTCCTTCTGTTGTATAGTTTGTTTATAGCAGGGGACCACCAGATTGGCTTCCTTTTTTTGGAGAAGAGCATCTTGGTTCTATTTGGGATGGCACGATTCATGCACGAGTGGATGTGCTCGTACAGTGCCTTAGTGTAGGATTCTGCAGTCGAACTTCCAGATCCTGTCTGCGTGGATGTTGTGAAGTTTGTCACTTCTGACTTCAGTAGCATGAAGTTGGCTTTGGAGAAGTTTTTTAAGGAGGTTTCCTTACTGGGGGGTGGGGTGGGATGTGGATGTCAAGGGTGATTTGCTTATGGTCAGACCTGACCAATGAGGGGGTGACCACTGGTGTGGAGCATCTATCTCCCATGTTGGTAATGACCAGGTCTAGGATATTGAAGCCCCTGGTGGGGCAATGGATTAGTTGATCCAGGGCATTGGAATTTATGAATTCCAAGAACCATTGGGAAAAGGAGTTGGTACCCAAGTAGTTTTCCCAATTAATGGCAGGGTAGTTTAAATCACCCAGTATTAGGGTGTTTGGTTGTATCTTAATATTTTCCAGTATGTTTAGGAAGGTGTAGTGAGAATCTTGGGGTATGGTGGGGGATCTGTAGCAAGCTACAATTTGGATTGCAGTCTTACCTAGTGTTAGTTGCACCTGGGGAATTTCAGATGCATTGTGCTGGGCAACTAGCCTGGAGGTGTGAATATCCTTGGTGAATATGGACACTCCACCACCTTTAGTGTTTCGGTCTTGTTTTGTGGCCAAAAAGTGTGGTAAGAATTGTAGCCTGGTATTGCAGGGGTGCTCTCTGGAGCCTTCAACCAGGTCTCAGTCACTGCACAGATATCGATGTTCTCCATTTTTAGGAGTGCCTCGAGAGAGTGCATTTTGAGGTTTAGACTTCTAGCATTGAGTAGCATTACCTTCAGATTTTGCATGCTTGTATCTGTTACGGTGGTGGTTTTATCCTTTGAACCTTGCCTAAAAAAGGCACTATAGGGGTGGCAAGAGCTTTGGCCAGTAACCTGAATCCCAGGGGTGACAGGTGCAGACCATCTCTGACAAAGGAGGGTGGCCTAATGGTTATGGTGTTTGCCTTACAAACACAAGGTGCATGGTTTGAGTCTCACAAGGGATAATTGGCTAGGCTTAAAATGGCTTGCAAGGGCAGTTAGCTTAGTACTAACCTATGAACCTATGACAAAGCATCGTGGTTTGTCGATCATGTCTTTCTAGGCAGACAAATCCTGGATCCCCTTTGAATGGCACCAGAAGCTTAGCCAATTGTTGAAGTCAGTCATTTTGTCCTTATACTGTGGTATCATTCTGGGCGAAGGCAGGATGCTACTCAGGGTTTGGGTCATACCTGCCTGGGTCACATGATCCAAGAGCTCTTCCATGCCTCTCTTCATGTAGTCCAGGGAGGTACGTCTCAAGTCATTTACTCCAGCATGGACAATGACAGAGTCGTATTTGTACTTGTTGTGGAGTGACTTGAGTGCCTGCGTTATGTGCAGATCCTGGCACCTGACAGGCAGCTGACTGTAATTTTCTCCTTGTTCAGCCTGGTGAGTAGGACATCAGTGTGGCTGACTATAGAGTCACCTATGACTAAAGTGTTGGGTACATTGTCTTGCCTAAGGGGCTGTTGTTGGGTGGCACACTGGTGTTGTGAGCTATGCGTCACTTTGGTTGTGACTGGTGTTTGTTTGCGTTTCGGCTTCGGAGGTCCTTGTTGCTTGGACAGGTTAATGTTAAGGGCCTCCGCATATGTGGGTTTAGTGTTGCTATGTGTGGGAGTTGATGGTGTGGGTTTTGAAGGGCTGTGAGTTGCTAGAGGTGTAGTGCAGGTGTTAACCTTCTCCTCTTGACTGTCTAGCACAGTCTTGACCGGAGAGAGCTTTGCTTCCAGTTTGGTTATGTAAGTGCATCTCTCACAGGTTGTAGTGTTGGGTGGTAGGAGGAGAGGATTGTCTGTGTACATGAGGCAGTTGCCGCATTGCCCCAGTATGCCCAGATTCACCAGGTGGACAGGAGAAATCACCGTAAGCTGACCCTTGGACATGTCTGTTTAGAAGCTTTTTTGTAAGGTTTAAGAGCTGTTTTCCCTTACCTTTGCAAGGTACTTTGCAATTGTAGGCTGCTTAGTGCCCATGATTAATTTCTCCTTATTGACAAGGATAGCTGAGTGCTTGTATCAGTTTCAGGCTTCCTAGTGCTTTCCAGCAGATTCTAGAGCACGTGCTAGTCACAGGGGTTCAGATTTTAGTGCTACTACTGAGAAACAAGCTAGTTTTAAGGGAAAATTTGAAGAGCAGACTTTCTGGCACCTGGGATAGTTTAACTGTAGCTTCGTAGTGCTGCACAGTGTGAAAAATGTGCAATTTGCAGTCATCTGTGAACTTCATTAGCCAAAGACCTGCTGTATTAGCCTGGACTTCTGAGAAGTAGATGCCAAACAGGAGAGGACCCAGGAATGACTCCTGTGGTACTCCACCTGTCACTGTTCTAAAGCTGGATTTGGAGTTGGCTACTTTCACTGTGTGGGCTCTGTCAGTGAGCCAGCTGGCCACCAATTTTGTGACATAGGGATTTATGCCCAGTCTAGTAAGTTTATCTGTAATTCCAGAGTGGGGGATGGTGTCAAAAGCCTTGGCGAGGTCAAAATAGGCTGTGTGCACCACCTTACCCTCGTCCACGGCTCTTGTGACTGCTTCAAAGAAGTCAGTCATGTTTAGGAGACATGCCCTACCTTTTACAAACCTAAACTGAGTGGGGTCCAGAGTTTGGAGGTTACCTATATCCTTGTTTATAAGCTCCAAGATGATAAGTTCCATGGCCTTGTAGACCAGGCTTGTCAGGCTAATGGGGTGGTAGTTCCCGGGGTCCATGGTGGCTCCCCCTTTGTGGAGTGGGATAACAAGCACTGTGCACCATTCAGTAGGCACAAAGCCTGATGTGAGGCTATGACTGAACATGGTACTTAGGTGGGGTGCCAGTTCATTCTGTAGTTCATGCAGAACACAGCCTGGGATATTGTCACGTCTCATGGATGCTGTGTTCTTGACTTTGGAGAGTGCGGTCTTTACTTGTGCAGCCGTGATTACAGGGGCTTTGCATTCTTCCAGTACAGTGGTGAGCCCTTTGTGGGTGGGGGTGGGGGGTGAAGTTTGCACTGAACCTATCTGCCATGATGTTGGCAATATCATGAGGTCCTGTATATCTAGTGCCATTGTGATGTTCAGGGCTTAGCCTTCTTCTCTCTGCTGACAGGAAAGCTCTGAAGGGTTTTGCACCCAAACTTGTAGTCAGCTCAGCTTGAACTTCTTGATAGTTTGGGCATTTGGAGGGTACCCTGAAGCTTTGGAAGCTGGTCGTGTGTTATATCCTTGGCAGGATAACCCTATAGATAGATAACCCATATAGATGAGGCTAATGCAGCAGTGATCATTTGAATATCTACTGTTATGCTAAGTACAGCTTATACAACTGTACTATATGATAGCTTCCCCTAGGTCACCATTACATGTGTCGGTCTAAGAAGTTCAATAAGTTTCATTTAGAAAACATCCCTTTACCTTTGGACACATTCTTGACATTCAGGTCTTTTACTTCAATTACTCTATCCACAAACCAAGGAGAAATTGATTATTAATTTAGAAGTAACAGACCTGGCAACATCTTCAGATGCCCATCTCAAAAAAAATCTATTCTGTGTCCCTTTCAGGATTTTTTCTCTTTCATATTAATTTGAAAAACTAATCACAAATTAGAGGGAAGTAAGCAAATTTCTACCGCATTAATTACTCCTAGATATATTCATTACTAAACTGCTACATTTTGGGAGGAGCAGACAAAACAAAAAAGCTACTTGAAGACATTGCTGCTGGAATTAGCAGTTTTTTCCTGCCACTGCAATTGTTGGTTTAAGTTTATTTATTTAGTCTTATATTACTTTGACCAGTATGTACAATATGTGATGGCAAGTTTTTTATGCCAGCTTGTGTAAGTCTCCAGATTTAAGAGAAGGCATATTACATTTTATTTTGTTTTGTTTACTTTTATGACTTTGATAGTGTGGTTTGATTTTTTTGTTTGACATATCTGTGGAAATTTTGAGGCCATGCTTGCTGCTCTGCTGTGCTTTACTCGTTTACTCGTTTTATTGATTTATTGATTGATTTATTGATTGATTGATTATATTTTATATTTCCATGAAAGACTGACTGGACAATAATCCTTTTCAGTGGAGGTTCTGGGAGAAAAGTTCCATGATCAAATGAATTTATGTGCAATTTGTCAGCACCTTTTCCCTGATATATATATCTCTATCTATCTATAAATAAATATATATATATATATATATATATATATGTGTGTGTGTGTGTGTGTGTGTGTGTGTGTGTGTGTGTGTGTGTGTTTATTTAGCAAAACATTGTTCTGGATTAGAAATAATTACAAGATTTGAAAGATTTTGGAAAATGTATTGCTGTTAACTTTGTGTTCACATAAGTATCATTTGCTAAGGAGACATATACCCCAAACAGTAATCTGAATGAATGAATGAATTAATGAATGAATATATTTTACTTTTATGTCCTTTTAAGAACAGTGTTTAAAATTGCATATATTCCTTGCTAGATTTCAGTCTGAACTATTTCTTTCAATTATAGCTCTTATCAAACAATAAATGCTCCCCATTAGTCATTTTCACCTTTATAAAAACTTAAATAAATTAACAGATGCTCCCTTTTCATACATATTCTCCATTCCTGCTTAAAAATGCCACAGCCTGTTTATCCCATCTAATATGAGTGTACTTATTCCTTTGTTTACAGTTAGAATCACTTTATCATTTTTCTTATTGGCGACTTTTTACCAGGACTCTGTTTGTCAGTTATTCCCCCTCCATGACCTAGAAATTATGATCCTATCAAAGCACAGATATCATTCCAATCACTATCTAGTTCTGCAATGTCCTTACTGCTTTGTGAGACGTATATATTATTTAAATCAACAAAGCCAGCTCCAGTCCATTCACATTTTCCAGCAGACCTCCATGACCCCTCTACAAGTTTTAGAACATATCCTTTCCAAAACATGAAATAATCTTTCTGACATTAGTACACCCACTTGCAAAAAAAAAAAAAAAAAAAACTTCAAAATGGATATCCTCTGCTCCATTTTCTCAGACTATTAACCATGAGAGAAACAATAAACTTGACCATTCAGTTAAAATGTCTAAAGGCCACTTTGCTTTGTTGTTCTTGCACAAGTATTTTAGCGTTAATGATCCACTGACTGGTATTTTTGCTTTGTTCGTCTTCTGCTGCATTTTCCCCACATTACTCAGTTTTCAACAGTCGTTTTTGTCATGAAACACCAATAGCTGTTTATCACAATAACATTTCTATATTTTTTACCACTTCTATATTTATTACATTTCTGTATTTGCTATATCTGTTACATAGCAACTAATCAATAATACAGTTAAAACCACATCTACATTTCTTTTATTATCCATAAGAAATCTCCACAGATATAAATATGTAAATATGAACTTATATCAGAATTTCTGTAGGGTCATCAACCTCCATGACTATTTCTTGGTCTAAGATATATAGGTACTTGAAAGCTTACTTATTATAATATAGCAGAGCTCTGGGACTGGTTTTACAGTATAATGGCAAAAATACATTCCATATATCAATCCCAACCTTTCAAATAGATGTAGTAAGCAATAACATACTCGCTGTATAATATTACCTCAGCACTGTGCATTGTAGTGTTCCACTGTCAATTTATAAAATAATGTATTATCATTCTGTTACTCAAATAATGTGCTTTTTATGTATAACAGTTATGTACGTCTGTAATATTATTATTTTTTTATGCTTATATACTAAAGGCCTGGCTGAAAAGGGTCCTAGGACCAGTCCACTTACCCAGTAAACAAAGATAACAAAATAAAAATAAACAAAATCCTTTTTTTTTTTTTCACTTTTTCTACTAAGTGGCCTAACTGTTTTTCTGAGTTTGTTGTAGCTAACTGTAACTGGAGCCTGTGGTAATTAACCTAGCCCTCTTGGTATTTTACATTTCCCAAGCAGTCTGCCTTCTCAATCTTGAAACTGTCGCAAGTTTGATAAGAAAAGCATTTGGACTAAATTTGTACATTCAGAGAAGTACATTTTAAGTATATTTATAATTACACTTATCCTATCAAATAAATCAGTTTTGTGTGTGTGTGTGTGTTTTTTTTTTTTTTTTGCTCTTTGTATGAAGTTAAAGCTATTAATTTAAGGCATTTTTACAGCCTGCATTGCATTTTGGTTTCTTTGCTGGACCTTGGAGTTTTTTTGAGTTTGGATCCCTCACACTGTTCCTATTCATGTTTTGGTTTTATACTTGGAGGCTATTGTCCTGTCTGTCCCTATTGTATAACTGTCCCCTAGAAGCTCCACCCAGTCTTATCCCCTCTGCTCTCTTACTGGTTACTGACAGAAGAAACTGGGAAAGCACTCCCCTTAGACTGTTAATGTACTCTGAAATTGCCTTGTAATGAGTATGTTCCTCATTGCTGGCTTTTGAAATGCCTTGCAGTTACCTGTAGCTAGTTGTTAGATTTGTTTCTGTTACCTTTTAATTTGTGACTAACTAAAGTGTGATTTTATATTAAAAAGACTGGGACTGCAATTCTAGTGGGACTTTGGGAGTAGAAAGGTAGCCTGACCTGGCCTGTCCATGCTGTTAAATGCACAGGGAGGCTTAAATTGAGAATTACTTGTTGTAGCTAGTTATTCAATTTGTTTCCAACACCTTTTCACTTTTTGTTAACTAAAGTGTGTTTTTATATTACAAAGCCTGGAACTGCAACTCTAATTCGAAAAGAAAGGTAGCCTGGTCTGTCTGAGTTGGGAAACACACAAGGGAGCTTAAAGTGACAATTACTTGCTTTAGCTAGTTGGTATCTTTTCACTTTTGGCAATCCAAATTGTGTTTTTATATTAAGATGACTGAGATTGCTATTCTAGTGGCAATAATAAAGTAGCCTGGTCAGTCCAAGTTGGAAAATGCACAGGGAGGCTTAAAGTAAAAATTACTTGTTGTAGCTAGTTATTTGATTTGTTTACTACAACTTTTCACTTTTGTGTATCTAAAGTGTGTTTATACATTAAGAAGGCTGGGACTGCAATTCTAGTGGGAGTAGAAAGGCATCTTGGTATATCCAAGCTGGGAAACACGAAAGAGAGCTTAAAGTGACAATTAATCATTGTAGGTATTTGGCACCTTTTCACTTTTGGCTAACCAAAGGATGTTTTTACATTAGGAAGATTGGGACTGCTATTCTAGTAGCAGTAGTAAAGTAGCCTGGTCAGTCTAGGTTGGGAAACACCTTAACAGCTTAAAGTGAGAGAGTTTCACCAGCTGGAGGGCTTCTTAAAGACTTAGTTGGGTGTTAATCTGCACTTGAAATGTACTTTTGCTGTGCTTTTACATTAAGAAGTTTCTGAATCATCTATCTTGTGGCAGAAGGTATTTACCTGTTCTTTCTGAGTTGGGAGGCACTCCAAGAAGCTTAAAGAGTAGTAGTTTATGGGCCATAGGGCAACAGAGTTAGTTTTCAGCTTTTTGTCTGCTATAAATTAAGCACCTTTTTGCAGAGTTGTTCACTGCTCAGTGGTGGTTAGTCATACCTTCTATAGTAGCAAATGTATAATGCTAGTACTTGGGGTGTTTAACCCATAACACAGAAAGCCTGTGCATGGAGCTAAGCTTAGAGCAGCTAGATAGAGCTATAATCTTAGTCATGTATGATGCTATCTAACATCTAGCCTTCAACCTAGGCACCACTCAGGTGAACCCTGTAAGATCAAGACCCTAAACCATAATAGCCCAACCATAATACAGATTCTGACAACATGGATTTGCAAATGCCTAATGTCTGTGTGGTCAGCTTGGTGGTTATGGGAATCTTGAGACAATGAAGTAATTGCCTCATGTACTCAGACAATCTTTTAATCCTTAAGGAAACTAACTCAGTATGTGAAAGATGGGGTCTACTTCACTAGACAGAAATTACACTTTTTCAAAATTTAAATGATCGAGACGTATCTGCTGAAAACCCACTTTAATGAAACTTGAAACCATCAAAAGTCAAAACACCGAAAAATCAACTTTGGATATTAAACACCTTTCCCAATACCCTATACAGTTTTAAATTTAATCTCCAAAACTTACTTTTGTTGATCGAACTCTGGATGTGAAGCATCACTTCCAATACCCTGGACAAGAACAGCTGCAGTGTTTACCCTTTTAATGTGATCTCAGAGTTGGTATATATATGATTTGCAGGGGGTGTGGAAGTGCAGGGGAGATTGCTCCCCCATGCAAAAATGTCAACAAAGGTAAGTTTTTGAATTTAAATTTAAAACTGTATAGGGTATTGGGAAATGTGTTTAATATCTGATGTTGATTCTTCAGTGTTTTGACTTTCGTTGGTTTGAAGTTTCGTTAAAGTGGGTTTTTGGCAGATTCATTTCGATTGTTTAAAGTTCGGCAAAGTGTAATTTCTGTCTAGTGACAAAGGCCCAAGAGATGCACATATATAACTTCCTTGGAGGCAAAAATCTTGCTTACAAACAAGGATGTCAAAAACACATGCTACAGCCTACACACATAGACTTTCTTATGTTGAAGCACTTAAAAGAAACCTCTCCAACCTCAAAGATCCCCTGAACCATCAAACTGCAACACCTACCCTCAGCAATCACTAAAGCATACACCAAAAGCAACACCTAACTCTCCACATAAGCCTGTACCCAATGATATGCAATAACAAAGCCCATAAGGCAGGCAAACACTTTACCTAGTACTCTTGTCATAGGAGATTCTATTGGATGACACATAAATACTCTTCTCACTGGGCTGGACAAGGAGAAGATAATGGTTAGTTGCCTATCTGGAGCTAGGATCTGCAGTATCACACACCGACTCAAGTCACTGCACCATAGATACTAATGTGATACCAATATGATTCTATTTGAGGCAAACTTCACTGGACTATATGAAAAGAGACACAATGGATCTTTCTGACTATGTTTCACAAACAGGTACGTGCCTTGCATTGAGCAGCATTCTACCCTCACCAAGAAAGATTCCACAGTATGAACAGATAATGATTTATTTTAATAATTGCCTTTGTTTCTGGTGTTACTCTAGGGGAGTCCAATATCTTTTAGCATGGGAGAACATGGTTAGCAGACCACTTTGCTTTGCCAAGGATAGTCAGAACCTGTTAACCCTGGGCTTTCAGATATTAGCTAAAATTTTATTCATCTCCTTACAGCCTTTTTTAGGCAATGTCAAAATGACAAAACTACCAATAAATCAAAAAAAAAAAAAAAAAAAAAAAAACTCAAAGCAACCTTAAGATGTTACTGCTCAATGGTAGGAGTCTAAACAAGAAACTCCACAAGCTCTCTTCACTCTGGAGAATGTAGACATCTGTGCTGTTACAGAGACTTGGTTTAAAGCTGTAAAAGGTACTCCAGCAGTGGAAGGCTACAATATTTTCTGCACATTTAGACCAATAGCAGCACAGACAGGGGCTAAATGGGCAGGTGTCTCAAACTATGTTAGCAGCAAATACAACTCAAGGTTTGTTAAACAGGATGATGCCCTGGAGTTCATCCAAGTCCAAGTCTGCATAGACAAGGTTTCCTATCATATACTGGCCAGATACAGGTCACTCTGTATGACCCATTAAGCTCACAGCTCTTACTTAGACCTACTAGAGGTGCTCACCATCTAACCAAGTACCCTGTTCATAGGAGACTTTAACAACCACTCTATAGATCTGGAAATGTACACTGCCTCTCACTTAGAGGCACAATGCTTCCTGGACTGTATCAGTATAAATACCCTAGACCATATAGTGCACTCTCCAATTAGAGGATCAAACATATTGGACCTAGAACTCTCCAACATAAGACAGTGTGTGTGTGTGTGTGGGGGGGGGGGGGGTCCAATGTTGTCACCAATGTGGGAGAGCATTGGGTTTCCCCTCAAAATAAAAATGAACTCAGAAAACCCAGCTAAACCCATAACAGTTAGGAACTATACTAAAGCAAACCACATCCTATTAAGCAATGTTTTGTCAAAATTCATGGCTCCTCCCAAACCCTGAAAACACAGCTAGCTTTTTTGCTACTGTTTTAACTGCTTTTCTGCAAAAAAAAAAAAAGTTCTAAGTTTGTTTCCCGCCTTTCCTGTAACTAGTCTAGTCCAGATACAGATTTGCTGTATCCAGGACTGTTTTGTAAGTTTCTGAGCCCTTACCCTGACCTTTCTGTGTCAGAGAGAAGCCTTCTAGCTTATCAGTGGGAGTGGTAAGCACTAGGTAGCCTATCTACCACAAGAGGACTGGTTTCTGGCCCACAAATTGTAGTTCATTGGCCGTTTGGCCAACTTTCTTCTTTCTTTTCTTTCAACTTTCTTGTTTAAAAGGCTGTGTTTATGTGGGTTTGCACTTGTTTAAGCTCTGTGGATCCAGTTTTGGTGCCCTTTAGACTACAAGAGCAACAGGAACGAGAAAGAAATACTCTAAGTGGCTCCATTTTGATTTTTTCATAATTTACTGCTCTCTGCATTTGTTTTTTGTCATTTTTAATTTATCTGCTTTTATTTCAACTGTATTTGCCTTAATATTGCTACACACTCAAGTCTGCTAGCTTGTACTGCATTTAAAGTGTTTTTGCTACAGTTCTAACTGCTTTTCTGCAACCCCCTCAAAAAAAAAAAACAAAAAAAACAAACAAAAAAAAAAAACACACAAAAAAAGTTCTAAGCTTGTTTCCCGCCTTTCCTGTAACTAGTCTAGTCCAGATACAAACTTACTGTATCCAGGACTGTTTTGTAAGTTTCTGAGCCCCCCACCAGACCATTCTGTATTGGAGGGAAGCCTTCTAGCTTATCAGTAGGAGTGGTAAGCACTAGGTAGCCTATCTACCACAAGAGGAGTGGTTTCTGGTCCAGAAATTGTAGTGTATTGGCTGTTTGTGCATTTTTTCCATCCCTTTCAACTTTCTAGTTTAAAAGCCCATGTTTGCACACCGTGCAGCGATGCTCAGCTGAGGTAAGCTATTACTGATGCCAAAAAGTTGTTTTACTTCTTGAACTTCAATTAGCTTAATCGGCTAACACTTTAACAGGCTTTTGCAGCATTTATTCTAGCACACTTAGGTGCTATCAGCACTAGCTGTTCATACGCAGTAACAGCACAATTACTTATTAGTTATTACCATCCCTCCTGGTATGATTGTAGGGCTATTTCCTGTGCTTTCTCCTGCTAACCTCGTGCACTTGGGCATTCTGAGACAGTGTGGCAACTGTCTAATGTACACAGACAACCCTTTCCTCTTTCCTCCCAACACTCATACCTATGAGAGATGCACTTATATCACCAAACTGGAAACAGTGCATGCTCAAGTCAAGACCGGACTAGCTGGTGAAGAGAAGGTCAACACCTGCAACTCCCTACATAGAACACACAGCCCTCCAAAACACCAACCATCACAATCCACACATAGAAACACAAACCATACACCCACCTTCATGGAGGCTCTCAATAAAAATTTACTCAAACAACAGAGACCCCTGAGACAGAAATGCACTCAACCACCACAACACAACACCAATACCAGAACACATAGCTCACTACCACAGTGTGCCCCACAACCCAAGCTCTTAAGGCAAAACACTTTGCCCAATGTACTAATCATAGGACACTCAATTGTGAGGTACAATCAGGTGCCAGGATCCGCCACATAACACATGCACTTAGGTCACTCCACAACAAATACAAATACGACTCAGTCATTGTCCATGGGGTCTATATTAAATTCTCAAAAACTGACAATGTCGAATCTGACATTGTCAACACGAGAATAGCGAAACTGCAGAACATCGAAGAGGTAAATGGAAATCTCCATAAAGGGAGATTTCTGTTTACTTCAATGTAGTGCGGTCTCGGAGTTGGTATATTTAAGTAGTGGGGGGTGTGGGGGGGGTGCAGGGGGGCTTGCCCCCCTGCCTACACCATTTAGTTTTTTTTGTTTTTGTTTTTATTTATTTTTTTCGGAACATTCGATGTTTTAACAGTTCAGTCACTAAGGGCCGACCTTTAGTGATTCGAACTGTTAAATATTTGATGTTCCAATATAGACCCTTGTCCATGTGGGTGTGAATGACCTGAGACGTACCTCTCTGGACTACATAAAAAGAGATGTGATGGAACTCTCAGATTATGTGGCCCAAGCAGGTATGACCCTAGCCCTGAGCAGTATTCTACCGTCACCCAGAATGATACCACAGTATTGACTTCAACAATTGGCTAAGTTTCTGGTGTAATTTTAAGGGGATCCAGTATCTATCTGCTTGGAACGACATGATTGATAGACCTCGATGCTTTGCCAGAGACGGCCTGCATCTGTCACCCCTGGAATTCTGGAGACTGGCTAAGGCAATTGCTACCCCTATAGTGCCTTTTTTAGGCAGTGTTCCAAAGACCAAAATTCCACCATAACAGCTACAAAGAAATGCAATCTGAGGCTCATGCTGTTCAGTGTTAGAAGTCTAAATCTCAAGATGCACTCACCTGACGCTGTCCTCAAAATGGGGAATGTTGACATTTGTGCTGTAACGGAGATCTGGTTTAAAGAGGCAGAAAGCACTCCTGCGCTCCCAGGCTACAACTCATTTCATACCTTTCGGTCCCGAAATATGGCTGGAAGCTCCAAAGGCAGTGGTGTCTCCATATTCTTAAAGGATATGCACACCTCTAGACCGGTAGCCCAGCAAAATGCATCCAAGATACTTCAGGTACAACTAACACTGGGTAAGACAGTGATACAACCCCATGCTACAGAACCCCAAACATGTCCCTAGACTCTCACTCCAAGTTCCTAAGCACCCTGGAATCTATCAAGGTCCAACCCAGTACTCTCATACTGGGTGACTTCAGCTACCCTTCTATCAACTGGGAAAACTATTCAAGTACCAATGTACAGACCCAATGCTTTCTAGAATTTATCAATTCCAATGCCCTGGACCAGCTCATTCTGACCCCATTAGAGGAAGCAACATCCTCGACCTGGTTATCATCAACATGGGAGACTGTTGCTCCACACCTGTAGTAATTCCTCCCTGTTTAAATCTGACCACAAACTGAGCACCATGGAAATCTCCATTTCACCTACACCACCCGCTATGGTGACCACCCTGAAAAACGTCTCTAAAGCCGACTTTGGGCTCCTAAAAACAGAGATGGCTAACTTCTCTGCACCCCTGCCAATGGAAAATTGCTGCATGACTGCCAAATCATACACCAATGCACTGTACAAGCATGTACACAAATGCATGGACCTTGCCATACCAAATAGACCTAAGATGGTCTCCTCCAAAAAAAGGAAGCCAATCTGGTGGTCCCCAGCCATCAATAAACTCTACAATAGAAAGAAGAAACTGTTTCAGAAAAAAATGAAGTCATAAGACTGGAAAACCTCCCTTATCAGTCTCAACAAAAAGCTGAGATCCCTTATCAAATCCTCTAAAGCCAGTTATGAAGGCAGAATTGTGGCTGACACCAAAAACAACCACACAACCTTCTATAGCTATATCAAAAACCTTAAAGTCAATACCCAGATTTGCTCTGAGTTATTGCACAATGGCACCTCCTATACTGAGCCAACAGATGTAGCCAACATACTGGCCTACAGATTCAGTGACAACTTTACCCCCCCCCCCCAAGGATCCTATTACAATACCAGAAGAAAGCCTGGTACCCACCATTTCTGTGGCACTGGTAAAAGTGGCATTGTCCAAAGCCAAGAATACAGCATCCATGGGAACTGATAATATCCCTGACTGTATACTACATGAGCTATAAAATGAACTGGCACCACATCTGTGTACCCTGTTCAGTCACAGCCTTACCTCAGGCTATGTCCCTAATAAATGGTGCACTGCTACAGTCATCCCGCTCCATAAAGGGGGAGCAACTACAGACCCTGGTAACTATCTCCTCATTAGCCTGACTAGTCTGGTATGCAAAGCTATGGAGCGCATCATCATGGACCTGCTTAACAAAGATATAGGGAATCTCCAAACTCTTGACCCCACACAGCGGAGATCCTGCCTACTGAACCTGGTTGACTTCTTTGAGGCAATCACCAAGGCTGTGGATGAGGGCAAAGCCATGCATACAGCCTACCTTGACCTAGCCAAGGCCTTTGATACCATTCCCCACTCAGGTATCATTGATAAACTCACCAAACTAGGCATCAATCCTTACATCACTAGGTGGGTTGCAAACTGGCTCACAGACAGGACCAACAAAGTGAAAATTGTGATTCCAAGTAAGACTGTCGACCAATCATGAGTGGGGTCCCACAAGGCTTGGTTCTGGGCCCTCTCCTGTTTGGCATCTACTTCTCAAAGGTCCAAGCCAACACAGAAGGACTTTGGCTGACCAAGTTCACTGATGACTGCAAGCTAGTAGTCATTATCAACTCTGCAAGTGATGCAGACATCCTACAAAATGGCCTGTCTGAGACCAGTGACTGGTGACAGAACCATGGCCTGAAGCTTAATGCCAAAAAATGCATTATCATCACCTTTGGAAAAAACTCAGTTCCCACAAATTACCACTTTGATGGGAGCCCACTGAACACTGAAGGGGCCATAAGAGATCTGGGCACCCAGGTTGACAGCCACCTCACCTTTGATCACCACATTGTCACTGTGGTCATAAAGTCCTTCTATGTGGCACATCTTATAACCAAAGGTTTCACATTCCGGAAAAAAGAGGTCATCATCCCTCTCTACTCATCCCTCATTAGACCAGTCATCGAATATAACGTCGCGTTTGACATGTATCTGACCAGACACCTACAACAGCTGGAGAGACCACAAAAGTACCTCACAAAAAGGATCCTAGGCCTTAAACACATGTCCTACATGGACAGACTCAAGAAACTTCAGCTGTTCTCAGTCTCTTATTGTCTACTTAGAGGTGATCTCTGCTTGACTTACAAAGCCATGTCCAACCCAGCCCTACTTGAAATGCCACACCTAAAGAAATCCTAATCCCCCCACGCCACACGCTCCATAGATCACAACCTCATTACCACAATTAACAGAACATGCCGGAGGGACACGTTAATCTCCCAAAGACTGCCCATACTCTAGAATAAGCTTCCCATTCATGTCAAGCAGAGCACCTCGCTAGCCCTCTTCAAGAGAAATCTTGATGAGTGGATGAGTAACAGAAAGTTCACTCCAGGATCATTCCAGCTGCCCTATTGGATAGGGGCACTGTGAACTAACATCGGGTGGCACAGTACCTGGGCAATTTTTTGGGTTAGGCTTGTAAAGGCTCCAGGGCCATTAGCCTAGTACACACCTATGAACCTATATAACAAAAGAAAAAAGTAATGGCTAAAATCAGAAAGTACAACTTTCAAAGAGGCAAGAGCTCTCTGATTCAACTAAACAAGAAACTAAGAGGTTTAATAAAGTCCAACAAGTCCAATTACACGTGATGATATCCTCACAGGCTAAGGACAATTACAAGGCCTTCTTCTGCTGTGTCAGGAATCTTAAAGATAATACTCAGCAGTGTGCAGAACTGATGGTAAATTGCACAGCCCTCACTGACCAGGGTGGCATAGAAAATATACTGGCTGATAAATTTATCTCTATCTTCAGACCCCACTCCCCCCCACTACCCCCCAGCTATCAACAGGGAACAGGTGCTGGAGGTGCTCACTAAGGCCAAGAAAACTGCTTCAATGAGCCCCGACAATATCCCCATTTGCCTCTTTTTTAATTTCTCCAAATCTTTTGGGTTTCTAATACCATGACAGGAATGGACCCCATTCCTAAGTCAAAGTACGATTAAAATTCATGAAATTAGTATAATTTCAATCTTTGATGTCAACCATAAATGCTCTTAGCAGCACCCGCAATGTGCCCAGTAATGACTCCTTCTGCAATTCATATGGAGTTACTTGTATTGGTAACATATCTAAATACAATTATAGATTCTTTATTATAAGACCCATTGGTCCTACTACTATTGGAACTGTCTGGGTATCTTTCTTCCACATTGCTCTCATTTTTGCCTGCAAATCCTGATATTTTATGACTTTGTGCATCTCTGTTTGCAAGACACTGTAGTCACTGGCTGTAGTGATTTCAATTATCAGTGCTACTTTTGTCTTCTTTTCATGGACCACTATATCTGGTTTTCTTGCATCTATATTTTGAACTGTTGGCAATGGGTGATCCCATATGATGTAGACTTCATCATTTTTCTATGATGCTTTGTGGCTCACATTTGCAGTGTTTTTCAGCCACTTCAGTACCACAATGTTTACACAATCCCCAGTGCAACCTTGCCACATTATTATGCCTTTTAGTATACAGTGTCTCTGCCATTAGTATGTCACAACCAGCAAAGAGGTGTGCGACTGTTTCCAATTCTGTTTTACAAAACCTACATTTGTATGTTTCTCCCACATGTTTAATGGACTATGTAAACCAATGTGTACATAGCCCATTATCTTGGGCCAACAATATAAACCTATCATCTTTTGGTTTGAATTTGCCTGTCCTTAACCATTCCTTCATTCAATCCTGATCAACATGAGGTTCTTATAGAAGTTTTCTATACTTGCAACTATATTTATGCATTTTCCACACTTCTTGCCTTCTCATCTGATCCTTCACCTTATATTCTTTCTTTTGTTTTTTTGGCACATTCAATTGCTGCCTGATTTTTATCTACATCTGGTTTGATATCCATTCCTGCTTGATGCCGATATGCTTCTGTTAGACTTAGCAGGAAAGTTATATTAGATTTATTCTCCTCATGTTTCAAAACTTTCACTATGTTTGGGTCTTGTGAGGTCAGCAGATATGTGTGCAGTCCCAAGACTGCATATCTATACATGTAATCAATTTCAAGGAGGCCCATACCTCCTTCAGAATAGGGACTATATAATCTTGGTATGCACTGATATTTGATGAGCATGAAATATCCTTTTTGTTTTCCTGTCTAATCTATCCAACACCCTTTGGGGCCAGTCATTCACTCCAAAACTGTAAATTAGGACAGGAAGAGCAAATTGGTTTATAGCCTGGATTTTGTTCCTAGATGTTAACGCTGTTTTCAGAATTAATTTCAGTCTTCGAAAATATTCCTTACTAAGTTTTATTCACATTTGTTCATGTTTTATTGTTGATCCTTCATCAATTCCCAGATAGTCATATACTCTCTCTTGTTACAAGTTCTTTTATATCACAGTCTTGTCCCAAACTGATGTTTTCTTGGTGCTGCATTTTTCCTGCTTTAAAGGTTGCTTTTGTATATTTATCAGGATCAAATGACATTCTTATATCATCTGAAAAAGTGTTGACTACTTGCAGTTGTGCTTTCAGTTCCTTATCTGATGAGCTATACAGTTTTGAATCCTCAGCAAAAAGAAGATGAAAAGTCTTTACACTTTGTTGTTTTCTAGGAGCCAAATTATAGCCATGACCTAATCTGTTAAGTAGACAGCTTAATGTGTTAAGGGCAAGACAGAAGAGGTGACAGGGAATCTACCTGGAATATCCCCCTTTGAATTTTTATCCCTGGAATAATAATTTGTCGTTTATCATGGCTTAATTGCAAAGTGGTCTGCCACTGTTTCATGGTCACTGTAATGTAATCGATCTGTGTAGGGTATATCTTATACATTTTTAAGCACTCTTTTATCCATGAATGTGGGATACTGTCAAATACTTTTTTTTATTCAATTCATGCCATTCTTAGATTCTTTCCCTTTTTACAATTCTCCATTATGACTTTATTTAGCAACAAATAATCCTTTGTTCCATATGACTTTCTTTTATTGCCCTTTTGTTCTATTTCCATGATTGAATTTTCCTCTAAATGACTATAAACTCTGTTGGCATCAATTCTGGTGTATAGATTATGTCATCGGACGACAAGTTATTGGTCTATAATTTTTAGGATAACTTGCAGGTTCATTCAAGTAGGGGCATTGTTTTTCCTGTTGTTAATCAGGCTGGTGTCTGTTCGGTGGGGGGGGGGGGCGCATATAAATAGTTCTTACTCATGGCTAAATCTAAGTAAAGATGTTAATACTTCAAACCAGAAGTTCGGTACTGCATCTGGGCCTGGGGTTTTCCAATTAGAGGCTTTTCTTAACTTTGTTTCAATCTCTTTGGCTGTTACTTCATCCCATTTCATATCCTGTACCTTTGACATTCTTATTTTTCTTTTACTTCTTCTATCCATTTAGCATCTTTACTATGTTCCACAAGATCTTCATAAATGCTTCTCCAAAATGTATCTATTTCTTTTTTTGGTGGTCTTTCAATTCCTTTTACCTTGTTTCCCAGTTCTCTATAAAATTTTGTTGGGTCATCAATAAATTGCTCATTTTGTATTTTCCTTTATATTTATCTATGTATCTTCTAAGTTTTTCTGCCTGTGCTGACATTTCTAGTTTATTATTTGCGACAGTGCATGATAAATCCTGATCAGTTATAATATTGCACATTGCTTTTATCATGTCTATCTTTCTGAGTATTTCTGTTGATCTATTTCCTCTTCTATACTCCTCTAACAGTGGCACTTCTTATCTTATTTGCTTTACAGTTTTCTCTATTTGATATTTTCATGAGGATATTCAATTTCTCCCCTTCATTTCTCTTACTACCCTGAGTTCTTGTGGAAGAATTTTATCTATTAATTTAGCTGCACAGTAATATATCCTGTTTACTTCTATTATATTGCATGGATCTCTGTGGACAGTCCTAATTACTGTGTTCATTTGCTTTATCAAACTTCTAACTTTTTCGGTTTTATTGACCTTATACAGTCTATTTCTTCTATTGATCTTAATATGTCTATCTATCTCTATTAAATCAATCAACTCTTTTCTTAGCTCATTTTCTTCTAAACTGAGGGCACATTTTTTTTTCGACATTTTCTGAGGCCATTCTGTAGAAATGTCTATAGCCACTTGCCTTCTAAATAGCTTAAAATATGACCTAGCAGGACCACTTGAGGCAATTTCAACTACAGCCTCAAAACATGTTACATCCCAGGTGAGTGGAGGGCCATAATGGTCATTCCTATTCATAAGGATGGACCATTAAAACTACAGAACCATCAGTCTGAGAAGTCTAATATGTAAAGCCATGGAAGGAATTATCATGGAAATGTTCACCAAGGGCATTGGCAACCTATAGATATTGGACCCATCCCAATTTGGCTATGTTAAGGGGAAGGTCTTGCCTACTTAACCTGGTAGACTTCTTTGAGAGGGTCACCATGGCTCTGGATGAGGGAAAAATGGTGCATTCTGGCTTCCTTGATTTCACCAAGGTGTTCTATAAAATACCCCACTCAGGTATTGTTGACAACCTCTCAGAACCAGGCATAAATCCCTACATAACTTGCTGAATTGACAGCTAGCTCACAGATAGGACCCAAGAAGTCAGAATCAGTGAGAGCTTCCCCACATAATCCTTAGCTACATCTTTACTAACATACCACACCATATAGGCATCCAGGGAACTCTGGGACAAAACTGGATTGGGCTGCATGGCTAAGCTTGTAAAGACCCTGGTAATTATTAGCCTAGTACGAACCTATGAACTACGGTAACAAAAGCCTTAACTGTTTTTATGTTTACTTATTTGTTATTTCTTGTTCCTGTTATAGTTTTCTAATTTTTCTTCCTCTGTTAGTTTTTGATCATATGTATTTTTCTGATTCTCTTTCTGTTATTTCTTGTTCCTGTTCTATTTATTTTATTTGATCCTCATATTATTTCTGATTTACATTGCACTTTCTCATTCATTTCTTCAGCAGTCACATCCTGCCTTTGATTTTGTGGTGTAGATCTCATAGTAGGACAATTAGAATATGTGTCTTAGCATTGTAAAATATGGTCATTATTTTTTGAAAAAAATGCTGTACATATCCCCCCAAAAGAATGCAACAAGCACAAACTTGAACTTCAGCCAGCAGCTTGATTAAGTGATTGATCCATATCTATAACATAACTTTGTCTCACTAGTGTGAATAAAGAATTCCCATTTCATTAATGCAAATAAAGAATTCCCAGGTCTTCCAGCAAGCAGTCAGCATTAGATAAATGCATAATAATATTGTATATCATAAACAATTTCATGTCAGTTTCCCAGCACCAGGCCATATACCAAAGTCACTGTATGTTTTACTGACTGTGACAACAACTCCCTTTGTTTCCTTTGCTTTGTGGCAGAGCTCCAGGTCTTGCTGTTTTACAATAATACGTCTGAACAGTGCTCCGATTTTCTAAGTCTTAAAGGAGCAGAAGGTGCAACAAGAATCTTATCGGGCTTCTTCATTCTTAGACCTGTTATGTAAATGTCAAAAACTGCTCAGATTTTCTGTATTGTCAGAGTGGATTTTCATCCTGTAAGAATTAAAACTTTCATGTATGTATTATAAAAATATAGCTTATCTAGCTTCCTGAAAAATGACTGCATGGAGGACTGCCTTTTCCTCAGTATCTCAGCTGCATGCATTTTACCTTAGCCGATTTCCCCACTCCTATATTACAGTCAATTAGCAATTTCTTCAAAAGAAAATCATCCACACTGCACAAAAGACAAAACTTCAGATGTTTTTTTTTTTTTTTGCTTATTTCATGCATTCTGGCAATGACTAAACATATGCCTGTTATTCATTTTTACTGAATATTAAATCATCTCATCTTGAAAGTCTGAAACATATGTCATTATATTGAGAACCTGAGACCATTCTGCTCTTAAAACTCCACGAAACAGCAGCCACTCCAGTAGAAATACCACTCAGTGATGTTACCTACAACAGGATGCTCTGGAAAAATGTTCTCAAGTTAATGTAAATACTACTCCACATCTCCTTTTAAAGAGGCTCACAGGATTAGTCAGACTTGCCTGGTCAGAAAAATGGAAAATCTTAGTCACATTTCTCCCTGTATATTGAATGGCATTAACACAAAAGATGAAACTGAGGCTCCAACTTGGAAAAGGAGTGGCTGACCCCATAAAAAAGCTAAGGTAAACAGACAAGATTTCACTTAATCAAGGAGTCCTATAGGATATTCCACTGAAAAGGGAATAGTTGTAATCTATGGACAGCCAATGAACAGCTTGCTTACTTAATTAGGCACCACTAACATACCCCACCATATAGGCATCCAGAGAACATGAGGTCAAATGGTTCTGTTAATTAGATGTCAAGATAACTCAGATGACAGAAAAATAGATGTTACTTTAACTCAGTGATCTGTTAGTAGTCTCTGTTAAAAAGGTGGAGTACACTTACTTTTAAGATGTTTATCAGACTAGACTTATATAAATGCAAACTGGTCATGGTGATCTAAAATAATATTTGCATCACAACAATAATACAGTTTTGATTATATAATAGTAACATAAGCTTTATGATGCTAATTATAGATTCCTTTTATATGGCAACCTTCAAAAACAAGAATAAACAAAATAATGAAAAGCTGTCTCAGTAGCTCAAAAGGTAATACAGTTGACTTTGGTACTGAAGTCTCTGTGTTTAGTCTCACACTGTATAGTTGTGTTACTTTTCTGGGCTACAGAGCAATCCAAAACCCAAACCTAACGAACTTGTTCCATATCGGTAAATCAAATCGGACTAGGGCTACCTGTTCCAGGGATCTAAATATGGCCTGTGACTTAAATAGGACATGCTGGAGGGAAAGATTTATCTCCCAGTGACTGCTGCATGTTAGGAACAGTCTACCAATTCATGTGAAATGGAGCACTCCATGACACTGTTTAAGAGGAACCTGGACAAGTGGATGGGGCACCATAAATGCTTACAGGGGATAGTGCCCACAACCCTCCTGGACATGGGCAATCATCACTAAACACAATCTTGGGTATTGACTAGCATTTTCATGGTATTACATTGGGATGAAACAGCTAGGCTTAAAATGACCTCTGGGTTGATAGCCTAGTAATCTCCTATGATCCTATAAGGCAAATGCAGGGATGGATGGATTTGCAATATGGAATGCAACATTTGTAAGAAATAGTAATAAATCTTTAAAAGCAAAACAAAATAAAAACTAAAACAAAAGTAAAAATATTTGTTAGTTCCATAGGTTAATGTATAGAAAAGACAAAAAGCAGGATATCTGGAAAGTAGATGTTATGGGTACACAATATTGGTTAGAGAAGTAGGTCATGGTAGGAATATTGCAAGTGGTTTGTAGGGGATAGTGAGTCACAAGAAGTATTAGTAGAAATAATAAACAGAATCCCTAACATTATATGTTAGCAGTTGTAACACTATGAGTGTATACTACAAGTATATGTCAAGATTTATTTTAATGTCACATGGTAAATGAGCAAGTAAGTCCATGGGGGGAATTTAATAAAACCTACATTGACATATTTGCCTGTAGGCATAGTGGCACAGTGCTTAAACGGAAGTAAGCAGATATGCGATTCAGTAAAGGGAGCTGAGGGGTGTGCACGAGTGTGTGAACACAGAAGTGTCTGTGGCATGCAAACCATCTCATAAGCAGGTGAAATGCATGCAAATGAGGGAGGTAGAGAGATCCAGCAAGCAGATAAGCAGTTGTGCAGACCCAGTGTTGGTGTCTGTAATCTACATGGAAAAATTCTGTGTACAGGAAGTAAAAATGATACCAGGGGCTGTAAAACTGGAGTTACAGTGGCAGAAATAGGAGAGAGGACACAGATATGTGCAAAAGTGACCAGTGTGTGTCCAAAATGTTATGGAAAATAATATAAAATATATATATATTTTTTAATATTCTGGATATGTTTGTGTGGCATGCCACAATGTGCAAACATGCCATTATGGAAAAAGAAATAAAAAAAATTGTAAAAAAACAGAATTTGTGAGTATGTAACAGTAATGCATTAGAGGACCCTGTGTGGAGTATGTACAATGCAGGACTGCTGTGGTTGCTTACGAGGCAGGGCCTGAATCTGTGTAGTTACTAGATACTGTGCATGGATCTGTATGCAAATGAGCTGGGGGTACTGAATAGCACAAATGGGTATCTGTGTCTGCAGATCCCATCTGTGTAGGCACAGAACCGTGTTGGTGTCCACAGAAGAAGTAGCTGACATCAAAAGGGGGTGTGCCTGCAAACTTTTAAGATCGTCACTCTGCTTAGCAGGGGTGTGTGTTCGGTGACTATTTAGCTTTGTTTACCTGAGGGCCACGTGCTTCATTGTGTTTGAGCATATTTGCACAGCGAGCAGCCATGCTGAGTGTGACCTGCCATGGGGGTGTGTCTACTGACCACTGAGTTTTGTTTATCTTTGCTGTGCGGGTTTGCATGACATGCAGCAGTGCTCGGCAAGGAAGGCTGTCACAAAAAAAAAAAAAAATTGTCTGAGAAAGCCAATGAGATATTAAAGACTGATGAGCCCTGTTTCATTTAAACTAGGGCCATTAAACCCTTTAATGATGTACTTGGCAGGTGGAATGCATCATAGCTAGCCAATCACACAGAGTACACCTACAGCAGAGCACTGTGAAGTATGCATACACCCTACAATCCCATTTTCCCCCATATTCTGCATCACTGAAGTACAGACTTGGAAAATTTTAACCTAGGGAATGCTGAGGGCTGCTGCAGATCTGCTACATATGTATGTGCTAGATGCTGAGGACAATGCAGCTGCTGCTGATGCTGACCACAGGCCTAGACTGAGAAGGAGAAGAGTGTTCAGGCCCAGGGTAACCTGCCAGTAGCTACATGAGCTGGAGATTGTAGAGCACTACAGGGTGGACAGGGACATACTGCAACAACTCAGTGAATTCTGCTGACCTCAACTCACACCCAGAGCCAACAAAGTGGAACCCCAGTGGAAACAAAGGTATGTGTAGCCCTTAGGATACTAGCTACAGGTACTTTCCAAAGACCAACTGGGGACATGATGGGGGTCTCACAGGCATCCGCTTCCAGAGTACTCCACCAGTTCCTGGATTCCATGCTACCACACGCCAGTGAGCACATTTATCTTCCTCACATCCCTGAGGAGTGGGCCAGCAGTATGCGACTCTTCTACCTTGTAGCACACTATCCTGAGGTACCGGGTGCCATAGAATGCACTCATGTACACATCAAGGCACCACCTGGTGAAGAAGGCAGAATCTACGTCAACCGCAAGGGGTATCACTCCATCAACTGCCAGGTCATGTGCAATGCCCAGGGCATTATCATGAATGTGTGTGCTGGCAGGCCTGGCAGTTATCACAACTCCTACATCTGGCATGCATCACAGCTGTACCAGATGTTTGCTAGGGGGGACATCTCACACAGCTATTTACTTGGGGATGCTGGCTACGCACTGGAACCGTGGATGATAACATCCATCAGAAATGCGCACACACACAAACACACACACACACACACACACCAGGAACATCAAAGAGCATGCGTTTGGGCCTTTAAAGTCACAGTTCTGGTGCCTAGACATATCTGGTGTAGCCTTGTAGTACTTTCCAGCCACATATGCACAGATGTTCACAGTATGTGCCATGCTACACAGTATGATTCTGTGGAAACAGCTGCAGCAGAATCAGCAATAGGAATGGATGCACAGCCCCCCACCAGTGCCTAGGTCACCACAGATGCACCCACAGGGGGACTCGGAGGAGGAACTCCCTGAGGCTGTCCCTGTAGGCAGGCATAGGCATGTCCAATATGCTCTGGCCTTGGCCAAGAGACAACGCATAGCACATGCACTGATAACCTAGGGCTGTAGGGGCTGACACCATACTCTTACTCGCATACATATCAGTAAAAATTATGCCAGCCAGGCCACACAGCCTTTACCTTAGCATGTGTTGGCTGTGGACTGGCTGCATCAGACAGAGCAGCTCTGAACTACAGGTCTGTCAACTGCTGCATTCGCAAGGTAAGTCACTATCCTATACAGCACTTGTAAGGGGTAATATAATATGGTAGCATATGTGTGGACTTGCAGCATATATATAAGGGAATATAGTGGACTATATATAGTGTGCTAATGGGCTATTTGCAGAGATCTATAGTGGGATACTGGGCTACTTGTACAGATCTAAGGCACACTTGTGACAGCAGGTACTCTGTTCATTAGTATGTGCCCATAATAGCTACTAGGCCACATGGTTGGAAATTCCACAACAGTAGTCCAGGGAGATACCAAACAGTGGGGTTACAGGACAGTCGCACAACTGCCTATGTCAGCAGAGAATAGGTTGGTTGTCCACCACCCCAAACACATCAGTGTTGCCATACAACTACTGGACCAGTAAATCTGCAATGATACACCAGAAGACCAGAAAATTACCCTATTTTGTTGATAGTGTAAGGGAGGAAACCTCTCTTTCTGGCAGGCAGTGTAGCTCAGTGGGCCAGGGATAGTAGCATGTGTGACAGTGTTGATGGTTTGAATCTATCAGCATCCAACATCTTTTGCATGTGAGGTACACATATGGTGGTAGTCCCACAGACTGTCAGAAACCCTCAGTCTGTTACTGCAAGACAGCTGGACAAAGCTAGAGTGAATGGGGGCACAAAGGGCCATACCTACAGACAGACATTATACACGCCCTGAATAACCTAAGAGGTGGCAAGTTTAACAGCAGACTGCAAGAGGTCAGATTAGCTGTAGGATGTAAAGGCCAACAGTTAAATGTGTCAGTAGGTACAAGTCAGTGACTGATATACAGTATAGCACCGGGAAACCACAAATGTATGAGGAGCACAGTAGACATATCGGGAAAAATGCTGTACATTCTGCAAAAACATGTATAGGGAGAGGTATGCAGACTGTCACCCTGTGTGTGGTGTTTCACCATGTACGCCAGTCACATCAAACCTCTCAACCTCTGACAGCAGGAAATCTGTTGAAATAAAGTGAATGTAAGTGGGACCAAGGCCCACAACTTGGGATAGGTTTTAAATAATTGCTCCTACAAGAATAGAATGTGGATAGAAGAACAGGTCCTGCATTCACATGACTCTCCTGCTGAGCATGGAGTCTGAAACTCAAATGTCTGTCAGCACTAATTTACATCAGTCTTGACTGATTTGTCACTAATTTGCCAGAAAACAACAATGTTATGTGAAACAGGCCAAAATATGCAGAGAGAGTCTGGACAGTCTGAAGTTCTCTACAGTTCTGAAGTTTGAGTTACATATTAAGGTCAGCAAACAGCCGGGAATGCCTTGGACAACATCAGACAACTGCAGAACTGTAGTAACAGGTGCAGCAGCCAATGGCCTGCAGCATACAATAATTCCATACTGGAGTACAGGTAGCTGTAGCCTGCAGTCACCTTGTAAGTATGGACAATCACACTGGCCATGCTCCTACACTTAGCTAACTTGAGCCCAAGTCTGTTGCCTCTACCACCCAAAGACCTGCTATGTGAAAATATGTCTGTACAGACATACAGCTACATATACATATCTGTCTCTTCCTGTCACCCTCACCCTTGATTAGTGTCTCTAGCAGTATGTTGCACACATATCTATCTAGCTATATATATATATATATATATATATATATATATATATATATATATATAAAATAAGATATGTATATATAACTATATAAAGTACAATGATACATAGACTCCACACATACATCTACAGAACACATTTACATTACTGACACACACAACTACATTTAAGGAGACATCACTGTTATTATACACATTGATATAGATATGGGTGGGGATGTCCCACATACCTTTGAATGTTGGGGTTATTTTCACATACACATCACAACAGCTGTCCGATGGCACCAGACCAAGGCTGCAACAGTACATAATCCACTCACCCACAGACTCCTGAGTCTGCAGGCTGTCACCCTGCAGACAGACATAGGTATGCAGGTGGTGTAATGTACAATGGGTGCAATGCAGTCCTTGGACAGGCCATATGGTCCCTGGCCACATGTCTGACTATCAAACTGCAAACAGCCACAAATGGCCAGACTGGTAAGTATACACACATAGTAGGGCTATTACCAGGTATCCCACCCATAGGACACTAGATACAATAACAGTACCAAGCAGTATCACTCTGCAGGCCACACATGCTGTCTCACACAAGTTCATTTTGTGTACTCCACAAGTACTGTGCCTGCATCAACATATACAACAGACATAACCTGTGGTGCGTGTGATAGGTACTGTGAGCTGTAGTGTGTAATACTAGTTTGGTAGGAGTTCTAATCTTCCATCTTCCATGTGTGTGTGTGTGTGTGTGTGTGTGTGTGTGTGTGTGTGTGTGTGTGTGTGTGTGTGTGTATTAGTATATCCTCTCACAGCACTATGGGCATGCTCATATGGGCTGTCACCATGCAATGGTATGCATTCTATGGCCCTGTGACTGGCTGCTGGCCTCTAAATTCCCTCCTCTATAATGCCTGTGAATGTCATCCACCTTAAGAACACTGGCTATCTAACTACAGATAAACTCCCTGGCACATGCGATAAGTACTGCAAGCAATGCTAGATAGGTAGGGGTTCTAATCTCACAGCATAAATTTTATGTTTGTGTGTGTGTGTGTGTGTGTGTGTGTGTGTGTGTGTGTGTGTGTGTGTGTGTGTGTGTGTGTGTGTGTGTGTGTGTGAATATATCCCCTTATATCACTAGAGCACCCCTGTCAATCTGCCTGTGTTGGACCTCACCAGCTCTCTGGCTATGGCCAGTGTCTACATGCACTGATGTCATAGTCATACACTATCCTGTATTATGTTGCCACCCTCCGACTGTCCAATATCTGTGGCCTCTGGTGACTAGTTATGTGTGGGCATACAGACTGTGTGCAGGGACAATGGAGGCAGAAGAGGGATGTCAACCTCTGGGACAGATTCAGCCACCAAGAACCCCACCTATGCCTCACTATGGCCATTATCATCATCAGAGTTCGATGACACACTGACATCAGATTGTGAGGGGGACAGACTCCAACCCCCCCTGTTCACCTGTGAGAAGCAAGACAAAAGCAGTACATTACCACCTGCACTACTATGTATGGTAATCCTCACAGACTCATACAAATGTGGATCCACAACTTCATTACATGTCCCACATATTCTCATTTTTGATCCCATGCACAACACACACACTCACAACAACATACACAGACAACCCAGGCCCTGTATAACATGCACACCACCTACATCCGGGTAACGTTGCCAGTTCAATACACCTGTGAGCTATGCAATATGACAGTATATGTGACAGAAGTACACATAAAACCCAGTACACCTATCTTGAGAATGATATGCCAGTTGTAGTACCACTGCCTCAGGTATGTACCTTCTCCCTGTTGTGTTTGAATGGACATTTTGGAGTAATTGCCTCATGTATAGCAGGCTGTGTAGTTACTCATAACTATAAGTACAAACATGTTAATGTTTGTACAAATGCACACCTGTCATATACTATGCACTGTAGTTAACTGCTCCGAAATGGAACATACAATTATTCTACTCTAGCTAAGCACAACAGTTGTGCAAAACGCAAAATGGAAGCCCTTAAAGGGACAATCCCAGTGTTTAAAATTAGTGTCCAAGTTAAGCTGATAGAAGTCATGCACACTTTGATACGTCACTTTCATTCTAGCATTGAGCAGCATTTTACCGTCTCCAAGCATGATGCCACAATACGAACAAAAGATGATTGACTTTAATAATTGGCTTAGTTTCTAGTGTCATTCTAAGGGGGTGCATTATTTGTCAGCATGGAAGGAGATTGTTAGGAGACCACGCTGTTTTGCCAGGTATGGTCTGCACCTCTCCCCTCTAGGTTTTCAAATATTAGCTAAAACATTGTCTTCCCCCATAGTGCCTTTTTAAGGCAATGCCAATCTGAAAGTACTTCCAACATTGCAATTCAAAACCAAGAAAATCTAAAGGTATTACTGCTCAATGATAGGAGTCAAAACAAAAAAACTCCACTCCCTAGAAGCTCTCTTTACCTTACAGAATGCTGATGCCTGTGTGGTCACTGAGACATGGTTTAAAGCTGCAGAGAGCACACCAACAGTGCAATGTTATAATGTCTTCCACACATTTAGGCTAGCTACTTCACAGGCAGGGACTAAAGGTGGAGGTGTCTCTATTTACATTAAAAATAAATATACTTCAAGGTTGGTCAAACAGGACAATGCACTTGAGCTGCTCCATGTTCAGAATCCAATACCACTTCCTTGCAAGCTATAGGTCCCCTCTATGACCCAGGAAACCCATACCATGTATTTAAACTTATTAGAAACACTAACCATCCAACCCAACAGCATATTCATGGGTGACTTTAATTACTCTGCTATTAACTGGGAATCCTATATGACACCAAACATACATGCACAGCAATTCCTGGATTTTGTAAACACAAACTCCCTGGACCAGATAGTCAATACACCAATCAGGGGTGCAACCATACTGGACCTGGTCCTCACTAATATGGGAAATTGCTGCACACCCCCTACTGTAATGCCTTCCCTGGTAAGGTCAGACCACAAAATGGTTTCCTTTGAAGTAAAAATAAAACCTGGACCCCCAGCTAAACCTGGAATATTCAGGAACTATTCTAAGACTAACCTCCTGCTATTAAGTGAGACCCTGGCAAAATTTCAAGCCACCAAAAACCCTGAGAACACTTCTGCCTATGCAGAGCTGTTCACAGAAACCCTGTACAAGCATGCTAATAGCTGCATAGAGGTAGCTGTACCCATCAGGAAGAAGTACAGAACTAACTCAAAAAGAAGGCACCCTGGTGGAATCACAAAAATCAATCATCTGTATAACAGGAGGAAGAAAATCATGGCAAAAATTAGGAGGTGCAGCACCCAGCAGGATAAAAGCACTCTCATCAAACTAAACAAACAACTCAGAGGACAACTAAAAAAACTACAATTTTACAACTCGGACGACAAATAAAGTCTACCAAAACCAGATCTGAGGTAAGTTTGGCCTCTCAGGCCAAGAATAACTACAAAGCATTCTTTAGCTTTGTCCGCAACCTCAAAGGCAATACACCATAGACGATAAACTAATCTCACTGGATATTCACATCCCGACCCCACCCCATGCCCAGAAAACCACAGTGAAAAACTTCTCTAAAGCAAATTTCACACTCCTCAAAACCGAGGTGGAATCCTTCAAAGCCCCCGGGCCTGTGGATAATACGGCCCAGACCACAAAATCCTTTATAAACTCATTCTATGAACACCTTCAGGAATGCATGGATCATGCAATCCCAAATAAAACCAAGACCCAATCCTCCAAAGGCAGACGTCCTGTCTGGTGGACCCCAGCCATAAACAAACTATACAATAGAAGGAGGAAGCTACTACATGATAGAGCAAAATCCCAAAAAGGGAAGGCATCTCTGATCAGTATTAGCAAAAAACTACGGGCACTCATAAAATCGTCTAAGGTCAGCTTCGAGAGAATAATTGCACAGGACACTAAGGATAATCACAAAGCTTTCTTTAGTTATGTTAGGAACCTGGGTGGGAATTCCCAGATATGCTCAGAATTAGTCCAAAATGACAAAAAATACACCAAACCCACAGACATTGCCAACATCCTAGCTGACAGGTTCAGCGCAAACTTCTCCCCCCCTCCCCACCAAAAGGGCTGATATCTATCCCAGCAGAGTGCTGCCCCCCTGACATCTCAGATGCTCAGGTAAGAGCTGCCCTCTCCAAAGCAAGAAACACAGCATCAATGGGACCAGACGGTGTCCCGGGCTGCGTCCTACATGAACTCCAAGAAGAGCTAAACCCAAACCTAAAACTACTGTTCAATCTCAGCCTTACTACAGGATATGTACCCAAAGAGTGGCGTACAGCAACAGTGGTCCCTCTCCACAAAGGTGGTGCCTCAACGGATCCTGGAAACTATCGCCACATAAGTCTCACTAGCTTGGTCTGCAAAGCTATGGAAAGGATCATCATGGACCTTATAAATAAAGATATTGGGGACCTACAGACACTGGATCCTACCCAGTTCGGCTTTGTTGAGGGCAGATCCTGCCTCTTAAACCTGGTCGATTTCTTTGAAACAGTCACCAAGGCCATTGACAAGGGGAAGGTGGTCCACACAGCCTACCTGGACCTCGGAAAAGCCTTTGATACAATACCCCACTTGGGCATTATAGATAAGCTCACCAGCTTAAATATAAACCCCTATGTCACTAGATGGGTTGCAAACTGGCTCAAGGACAGAACCCACATGGTTAGAATAGCTGGAGCCATGTCAGACTCCAAACCAGTTACAAGTGGCGTCCCACAAGGCTCAGTCCTGGGACCTCTCTTGTTCGGTATATATTTCTCGGAGGTACAGGCCAACATGGAAGGACTGTGGCTGACCAAGTTCGCAGATGACTGCAAACTGGGCGCCATAATAGACTCTCCAGCCGACACAAGCATCCTCCAAAAGGGCCTCATAGAAACAGACAACTGGTGCCAGAGCCATGGCCTCAAGCTAACGCCAAAAGTGTATAGTCATCCCCTTTGGCAAAAACAAAGTGCCCACAAATTACCACATAGGTGGTAATCCATTAAGTACAGAAGAAGTAATTAGGGACCTGGGGACCCAAGTTGATAGCAATCTCTCATTTGACAACCACGTGGCCAAAGTGGTTAGAAAAACATTTTATATAGCCCACCTAATCATGAAGGGATTCACATCTAGATCAGGGGAGGTCATTGTGCCTCTTTACTCATCCCTCATCAGGCCCATAATTGAGTACAATGCCCCTTTTGGGATGTACCTTACCAGACACCTGCAGCAACTGGAAAGACCCCAAAAGTACCTCACCAAGAGGATCAAGGGGCTCAAACAGATACCGTATGCTGCCCGGTTAAAGAAACTCCAGCTCTACTCAGTGGCATACCGTCTCCTCAGAGGCGATCTGTGCCTGACGTATAAAGCCATGTCCAACCCGGAATTAATGGACATGCTGCACCTCAGAAAATCCAAATCCCATCGAGCTACGAGCTCGAGGGACTTGAACCTCAGCACTGAAATAAATAGGACATGCTGGAGGGACAGATTCATAACCCAGAGGCTCCCTTCACTCTGGAATAAAATCCCAGTCCAGGTTAGGCAGAGTCCCTCATTGACTCTCTTCAAGAGGAATCTTGATGAGTGGATGGGAGATCGTAGGTTTACCTCGGGTATCACTTATGTGTCACTGTTAGACAGAGGCACAGTATACTAACCTTGAAAAAGGGCATAGCAAAATTAATTTAAAATGGGTGGCGAAAGCCATACACACTCTGGCTAGGCTTATAAATGCCCTAGGGCAGATAGCCTAGTATGAACCTATGAACCTATGAACAACTGTGTGCAGAGCATATTGTAAATGGAGCCACCTATAGTGAGCCAGAAGATATAGCAAATCTCCTGGCTGATAAATTCAGCTCCAACTTTACTCCTCTCTCCCCCTCATCCTTCCCTCAGGAAATATCAAATATACCTCTCCCTACTATCATTAGGGAAAAGGGCCTTATTGCTCTGTCTAAGACCAAGAACACTGCATCAATGGACCCAGACAGTATCCTAGGATGTCTTCTAAATAGCATGAAACATGACATATCAGGGCCTCTGGAATTACAGTTTAATTGTAACCTCCAAACAGACTTTGTGCCTCAAGAATGGAGAAAGGCAACAGTCATCCATCTGCACAAAGGTGTGCCATCTACAGACCCTGGAAACTGCAGACCCATAAGTCTCACTAGTCTTATATGTAAAGCCATGGGAAGAATTATCATAGAAATGATCAGCAAAGATATAGTAAACCTCCAGGCACTGGACCCAATCCAGTTTGGATTCATCAAGGGCAGATCATGCCTACTCAACCTGGTGGACACCATTGAGAAGGTCACCAAAGCAATGAATGAGAGCAAAATCATTCACACTGCCTACCTTGACCTGGCCAAGGCATTTGACACAATGCTCTACTCAGGCATTGTTGACAAACTCAAGAGGTTAGGTGCAAACCCATATGTCACCTGGTGGATAGCCAGCTGGCTCACAGACAGGGCCCAGGAAGTTAGAATTGGGGAGTTCACCTCTACAAAGATAACAGTCACAAGTGGAGTCCCTCAGGGATCAGTCTTTGAGCACTCTTTTTTGGCATTTACGTCTTAGAAGTCAAGGCCAATGTCAGTGGTCTCAAGCTGACTAAATTTGCAGATGATTGCAAATTAGGAGCTGTTATTGAATCTCACACACACAAAAATGTTCTACAGGAAGGGCTGACACAGACAAATAACTGGTGTCAGAACCATGGACTAAAACTAAATGTCAAGAAATGCATAATAGTATCCTTTGGGATGTCATCCATCCCTAGTAACTATTATATTGACAACGCACCCCTTAGAGTTGACGCAGTAGTCAGGGACTTAGGGATACACATAGATAGTAATCTAGCCTTTGATCATCACGTGTCTACAGTGGTGAGGAAATCATTCTGTGTTTATTTATTTATTTTATTTTACATTTGTTGACCAGGATAGTCCATCTGGGTGTGAGCCCATTTTCAGTGGAGGCCCAGGGGGAAAGCTCCAGTACAAACAAGATTAACATTGACAGGTACAGTGTAGATTTTACATAGAATTTTTTAGAAATATTTAGAGACAACAAGAAAGTACAATATATAAAAGGCACATTTGTGTAAAGGAGAAAGTTATTACAATTATATATTGAGTCATGTTTGTATTTTATATATATATATATATATATATATATATATATTTTTTTTTTTTTTTTTTGAGGGCAGGAGTACATCTTTAGGTGTTCATTTGAGTATACTTTAATATGTATACATATGTATACCCTTACAAAAGAAAAAGGAATTATCAAATTATCCCTTTATTGCAGATAGCTGGTAGGTGCTGCTGACTGTGCTGGTAAAAGAAAGTGGAAAAGTGGGAGTGGGGTATACATGGAGACTATAAAATTTAGGGGATGAAATTTGATGTGGGCTTGTGTGGTACTAGCCTGGCTTGGTGCAGGAGCAGTGCCAGTTGTTAGTGAGGTGATCTTTGAGCAGGGTTTTGAATTGGTGTAGGTTGGTGGCATTTAGGATGTGTTGGGAGGGGTTGAGTTCCAAAGATTTGAAATGTGGTGGGAGTAGAGGGCACCCCCAGGTTTGTTTTGGATACTTGGAGGAGAGTTTTTTGTGAGGATCGGAGTTGCCAACTGTTGGCATATGATTGGAGTAATTGTTGTAGGGCTGGGGTTCTGTTTGGTTAGTATACAAATTGGCGGGTAAAGACAAGTTGTGTATAGGTTAATTGTTGTGGGAGTTCTAGCCGTTTTATTTGTTATAGGGCAGAGCAGTCGTGGGACCTATATGGGGAGCTAGTGGTGAACTTGGCTATTTTGCTGTAGCCTGATTCAAGTTGGGTAAGGTCAGTTTTGTTAAGGTTTGCAAAGATGGGAGAAGCGTAAAGAAGAGTAGATAAGAGATGAGCCCTGGTGATGTTTAGTCTGGATTGGCTAGTTAGGAAAGGATTAATTCAGTAGAGAAAGCCTAATTTGATGTGTGTCTTTTTAATGGATTGAGAGAGGTGTAGGTCAAATTTTAGTTTGTTATCAGTTGTGACACCTAGTAATTTGATGTGAGCTGGTGGTTATGGTTGTGTTGTTGGAAAAGTGGATTTGAAAAGTGGTTGGGGGATTGGGTGTTTTGGTGAGGAGAAATAGCATTAGTTTGGTCTTGTTTGGGTTCAGTATGAGGTTAGCATTAGTTGGCCAGGATTCTACTTCTAGGAAAGACTGTTGTGTTATAACCTGTAGTTGTGTTAGAGAGGGGTGGAGCATATGAGGGTAGAGTCATCTGCATACTGGATGACTGAGGCGAGAGATGTGGATTTATGGAGTTGATTTGTGAAGATTGTAAAAATAGGTGGCCTAATATGGAGCGGTGTGGAACTCCTATGTTGACAGGGAGCAGAGATGATAGTTCCTGTTGCCACCTAACATTCTGGCATTTGGTTAGATAGCTGTGGAACCAAGCTAGGGAAGGATTACTGAGATTTAGTGTGGCTAGTTCTTACAGCAGTTCCTGGTGCAAAACTGTGACTAATGCCTTTGAGAGATCTAGAAAGATGGATGAGATATATTTATTTTGATTTCTGTGTTTATTTATTGTGTTTGTAAAACTGAGGAGGGAGGTTCTGGTGCTGTGGTTGGGGTGAAAACCATGTTGTGTGTTTGATAGAAGGTTATTGGAGAGAATGTAGTTTAGGAGCTGGGAGTGAATACATTTTTCTAGAATTTGGAGAGGGGTGAAAGAAAGACAATGGATCTGAAATTCGTAAGCTCTGTATAATTGCCACCTTTATGCAGTGGAGTGATACAGGAGATTTTCCAGATTAGTGGGACATAGTTCTTGGAGATAGAGCGGTTGAGGATAGAAATGGGGAAGGCCATGACTTCGGAGTTAGCTTTGAGGGATTCTGCTGGGAGGTTGTGAGCTACTAGGCTAGTGGGCTTGAGCTTACTGAATAGTTTTTTTATGGTGTGGGTTGGGACAGGGTTAAAAGAGAAGGAGTCTACACCCTCACTGTTGGTTATTGGGATTGTAGTGGTGATGTTTTGGTCATGGTTATTGAGTGAATTGTGTTTAAAAAAAAGGAGTTGAATTGTGTAGCGAGGGTATCATTTGATGGGGGTGGAAATACTACCAGGTTGCAGGAGTTTGTTTATGGTGGCCCAGAATTTTTGGGGGTTGTTTTTTTTTTTTTTTTTTTTTTTTTGCTGTGCAGTGACATAGTAGTCTTTTTTTGTCGTCTTTTATCTGGGATTTGGCTTTCTTCCTAAGTTGTTTGTTAGTTAACCAGTGTTCCCATGCCCTTTCCCTTTCTTTTAGTAGGCCTTTGGTGTTGTTAGCCAGGGTGCATGGTGATGTTTTATTCTAGCTGTACTGCAGGGGGCTAGGCTGTTTAGGATGTTGAGGAAAGTGGTGTTAAAGTGTTGAATGGCATCATCTAGTGGTAGTGTGTTGAGGGAGGAGCACTTAATTTGTTGGAGAAGGGAGTTGAAATTGTGGTTATTAAATTTCTTCTTGTTGTGGATTAGCCTATAGACTGGTTGTCTGGGTGGACTGAGATTGTTTCTGATTAGGTATGTGAGTAGGTGGTCACTTATGGTACTGGGGAGGCATCCTGCTAGAAAGGATGTGTTATATTTATTTGTGAGAGTCCAAGCCAAGATGGATTGTCTGTTGGAGGTTTTGTCTATTGTTGTGGGGATTTATATGAGCTGGGAAAAAAACATATAGGTTTATGAAACTGGATGGATTACTGGAATTATAGATGGACCAGTCAGTGCTGAGGTTACCCATAATGATGGCTTCTTGGTGGAAGTTTGTGGATAGCCAGTGAAGTATGTCTTCAACAGTGCTAGTGTTATCTCCTGGAAGCATATAGATAGCCACTATGATTAGTGTTTTGTTTTTGTTGATATTCAGTTTGGAGATGAGCAATTCAGCATTGTTAAATGTGGGAAGTGTAGTGTTGATAAGTTCTAGAGCTAGATTTTGTTTAAACATTATTGCTACACCTCCTCCGCGTTTATTTTGACTATCAAGTCTATAAAGGTTTTACCCTGGGGGAAATATTTCATTGTTTCTGACATATGGCTTAAGCCAAGTTTCTGTCAAAATGGTTATATCAGGGGAATGTAAGTCAATTAGTGTATGGAGGTCATGGATTTTGTTTAGTATACTTCTTAGATTTATATTGAGGAATAGCAGGGAATGCTACTTATAAACAAAGGTATGGCATCTAAGTCCAAGGAGGTCAATGTTCCACTGTATTCTGCATTCATCAGACCTATCATTGAGCAGAATGCCCCCTTTGGTATGTACCTAACCAGACATATCCAACAGTTGTAACGTCCACAGAGGTTCCTCACTAAAAGAATACAGGGTGTAAGTAATATGTACTATGCAGACCTCCTCAAGGCCCTATCCCTGTATTCTGTCTCCTGCAGGCTTTTGAGGGGAGCTCTATGCCTGGCATACAGGGCATTGTCAGACCCCACTCTGATGGACCTCCTGCATATTCACAAAACAAATAGCACCAGAATTACCCATTCTAAAGACTTAAACCTTGCCTGTGATATAAATAGGACATGCTGGAGAGATGGGTATGTATCCCAGAGACTACTCCGTCCGTGGAACAGGCTCTTCATCCATGTGAAGCAGAGTTCCTCCCTAACCCAATTCAAGTGCAGCTTGGACAATTGGATGGGAAACTGAAAATTTATCCCTGGTTTGGCACCTATGTCTCTAATGGACACAGGTAACCTGTAAATGGTTCACCTCCCAGGCCCATGCTTACACTTATCAAGGGTAGCAGAACTTTCAGAGATTTGGGATGCATGGCTAGGCTTAAAAAGGCCCTTGTGGTCATTAGCCTAGTAAACACCTATGAACTTATGACCCTATTAACCTTTTCCCACCCACAGTGTCATTTTACTTTTAAATATCCTGTAGATCCACAGTTCCAGTCTTGTTTCAGCTCCCAGTAAAAACTAGTATTTGGATTTATGTTCCTGTCCAACTTACATTGGATTGGAGAACTATGCCCTTAGCTCCTGGCTCACATTTCATAGGTTCATAGGTGTGTACTAGGCTAATGGCCCTGGGGCCTTTACAAGCCCAGCCCATAGAAGTGCCCTGGCATTGTGCTGCCCGTCATTAGTTCCCAGTGCCTCTATCAAGTAGAGCCACTGGAGTGATCCCTGAGTTGAAATTTCTATTTCCCATCCACTCAGCAAGATTTCTCTTGAAGAGGCCTAGTGAGGTGCTCTGCTTGACATGTATGAGAAGTCTATTCCAGAGCATTGATGTCTCTGGGTTATGAACCTGTCCCTCCAGCATGTTCTGTTGATTGTGGTAATGAGGCTGAGGTCTCTGGAGTGTGTGGTGTGGAGGGATTGGGATTTCTTTAGATGTAGCATTTCTAACAGAGTTGGGTCAGACATGGTTTTGTAAGTCAAGCAGAGATCACGTCTTAGTAGACAATATGAGACAGAGAATAGCTGGAGTTTTTTGAGTCTGTCCATGTAGGAAATGTGTTTAAGGCCTAGGATCCCCTTTGTGAGGTACTTTTGTGGCCTCTCCAGCTGTTGCAGTTGTCTAGTGAGGTACATGCCAAATGGGGCATTATAATCTGTGATTGGTCTAATGAGAGAAGAGTAGAGAGAAATGATGACCTCTTTCTTCTTGGATGCAAAACCTTGGTAATGAGATGTGCCACACAGAAGGACTTTCAGATTTAAAATAAAGAAAGCTATGCCAGGGAAAAGGGACATCAGTGTATACTAATTTTTAAATTTTGCATCACTTAGGCTTCTACAGATGTACAAACCGCCCGCTCATAAAAAAATAGAGCATTTGTCTAGTAGTATACAGATATCGGCACATATCAAACTAGAAGCTGAAAAAGGAACAGAATAGTATGTCTATTAATGCTCCAACCTTCTGTCACACATTTGCTTTCTATGGAATTATTAGGTCAGAAAGTCACTACACCAGGCTAGTATTCAAAACTAAGAATAGAGTAAAACATGAAAGAAAGAGAAATATGGTTTCCACTACTGTTTGCCTGACTCCGATGTTTTCTGTAGCTAAAAGCCATGTCATACAATTGTTGTAAATGGCTAGGATTCACAATCACCACAGAATAAAATATGAAATGAAAGAAACAAAAAACTCTGTTTACTAATGTTTTAAAAGCCTTGCATTACTGCTGTGCTTTCTAGAGTAGCAGCAGCAGTCATGTCATAAAATGCCTGAAAGGCTAATTTTCTCAATGGGTAAAATACACAGATTAAACTAATGAATGGCTCACAGGGAGAGCTGTTGTCAGTACAACTGCAATTTGAGATGGAATTTGGCTAACACCTTTGAAACTTCCTTCAGGCACTCTTCCCCACCCCCTTCAGCCAAAGGTGAGCATGCTCAGAAAAGCAAACCTGACATGTAAATAAAGGCTGAATCAAAACAAAAAAATCCTCAGGACTGTCCTTTTAACATTCATAGGGTATATCCGATCTTGCAAAACAACAGTATCACACTTACCAGGTACAGAACCACGAACTCTAGTCACACCTGAAGTACCTGTGAACAGGTGAGAGAGAGGTATTGTCAGCAGCACTAAATGTTGTAGTGTTACATGGTAATATGTGCATATATCCACATGTACAGTAGCTAATGTCATACTGGCTATATTGGTAACATTCTGAGTAAGTGTGCAGAACTGTGGGTAAAAGCCAACCCCACCCCTCCAATGCAGATATTCCTGGCACCCATGTACTGGTCTGTAGAGTCTGCCACAATGACTGCTAATGTATTATACTGGTGAATGCAGTCAACTTACCTGGATGCTCCTCTCATATGGATGCTGTGGCACCCACCTCCAGGATGTATGGTGTGATGGTTGGCTGGGAGCTGTGGGCTGATCCTAGTTTTGCCAGGTATTCCTCTGTGGCTGAGAGTGGTTGTTCTGTTGCAAGCCCTCCATCAGTGGCAGCACAATCCCTGGCAAAAGGAGCTGCCCTTTGATGTGCGGCATTGACCATGTCTGTGGCCCGGTGTCGAACCTGCTTGTAGGTCCTGTCCTGCTGGCCAATATCATTAACAGCCCTCACAAGGTTGGCCCACAATGCTTCCCACTGTTAATGATTGTGGCAACCCTTTGACAGCATAATGTGATGGCAGAGTCTGAGGGCATCCAGTATAGCATCATTTTCTGCAGATGAAAATGGAGGATGTCTCCATCTGTACATAGTTCCTGCAAGACAATAAGAGGGGAACACATTACAGGGCCAGATACGTGGATGTCCACTATGTACAGACTCTACACACCCATAATGGCCTGCGCTATCCACATCATACCCCACAGTTTGGTGACACACTACATGTCTGGTTATCACCAAGATAGTAGCACTACTGGGTAATGTCCCTGTGTGCTGTGACAGATTCTGCTGTATGACTCTACAGCCATCACTGCAGTGTACTATGGTGTGTCCCCTATGGGCAAATTCCCACTAATATGTGACATGGCCACTGTTGGACAACTAGCAGTATGCTATTTCAACAACTATATGGGGACAGTCCAGCCACACCAGTGTGCCACAGTGACAGACAGCAATGCAAACCTGTTGTCATATATGTTCCCTATAGACATTGTACCCTCAGCTATCCAGATGTTTGCGGAATGTTACCATGTTTGCCTCATAGCTGTGGTCCATCTTGCACAAACTTGTGCATGTCTGTCCCCTGATTGTTGTATGCTGTCAGAAAACTGACACAGAATCTGTCACCCATCAGACCCCTCAGACAAAACTTATGCTACAGTAATATCTGTTACTTTAATCACATTCTTACTTTGTATGGCCAATATGTATACTCTGTCACTGAGTTTGGGCATTTGTTCCCCCCATTACATATGGGTTTGTCCTGATTTCTTACTGTATGAGGTTGAGAGGTATGTTAGGCATTACTCTCAGGCAGACAGGGATGAATGTCCACAAAACAGGGACTTAGCCAGAGTACATCAGGGACATTCAGGGACATGTGTACAATGTTAGTACTATTTATGTCTGACATCGCCAGACTGAGAGGGGGTGAATTACAGTACAACATTTGATGTTACGGAGTGTACACCCTTAATTATTATCACAATATGTCTTACTTGTAATCCACTATCTTTACTGCAACAGCCAACCATTGTAGGAGGGATTGAAAGGGACAGAGCTGAATTGTGATTCAAAGCAGGGAGAAGTGAGAGACATGCCAGTAGGTGTTGGACAGCAGAGTGTCACCGACATGTCATTAACACAGATCTAATACAAGCCCACTGTTTTAATCCCTATTCCCCATACCTCAATCTGCATCCTTTTTTATGGAGAAATGTAGTACATACCTGGTAGAGTGATGTATTCCTTTTACCGAAGTGTTCCTCTGCAAATGCTTTGCACATATGCTGTCTGTGTGAGTAAAACCACATACAGACCTGTTCCCCATAAGCAGTTGCTTTCCTTTTGTAGGTAATGCTCATTCACAGGTAATTGCCTGTGCACCAATCTGTGGCTCAGAATTGCTAATTGCATCCAAAACAGCTGAATTGCAGTATCATTAGTCAATGACATGGCACCACAGTGCAATATATAAGGCTTTCATGTAGGCCTTGGCCCCTTTCTTAATTGTTGAGATGGACATTACTAAGGTGTGGAGACTACAGCATCACAGAGGGTAAGTACAAATGCTGTCCACTGTAGAGATGTATGAAGTATGTCCACAGTTTTGCCTCATGTTTGGTCAGTGTCCCATGATAGTGTGGTCATCTGGCAGGTCACTGGAAAACATTGTGGGTTGAGGTTAGAAGGGGGAGTGAGACATGTGAGTGTCACAGTTCATAACCATCAGAATATGCATGGTAATGCAGTAGCTGCTATTCTATCAGCTTACTATCTTTGTAGGGACAAACTGTGAAACATGAACCTATCTCTGGGCCTTTGCCCCCCCCCCCCTTTATGTATGGTTGTGTCCGGATCCCTTGTTATGGGGGGTGGGAGGTATGGTTGGTTTGTAGCAGCTACCTGAACATACAGTTGTGTATACTCCAGGTTGCAGTTGCTGCTGCAGCCTAGGACACAGTGGGGGGTAGGGGAGTGTGAACACTTTGGAGGCCTGCAAGCTGTATGTGTAACTGTGGCAGCTGTTGCAGCCCTTTTGTTACAGTAGAGCCAGGGTAAGTGTACCCATTACTGTTCAATCGAGGCATGTGCTTAAGGTACATTTGTTATGCAACAGTACCAATAGCAGAGTAGTAGGTGAGATATAGTTAGGCTATACAAATATGTGCAGTGTGTAGGCATGTGATTTGCAAACCTGGGTGGCTGATAATTTAGTAGCAGTAAGCTATGCGGATTAAAATTGCATGAGCCAGTCGTTACTTGCTGGGTTCACAACAATGAACTTGAAGTGAAACACACTGGATTCAAACCCAGAACTGTGTGTGGCAAAATGCTCTGTATGGAAGGCATTTAACAGACTGAGCTAGTGCTGCAGCATGTGTATTTGTCAGATATATGTGCTGATATACAGGTTGTGACACACATTGCCTGCGTCCATCAGTACGTGCATGGCTTTCAAAAGCAGTTGTTCTGCAGCAGAGTCCCATTTGAACATATGTAATCTGCCATTGATGCCTTAACAGGTGTGTTTGAAGATGTTGCAGGTAAAAGAGAACATCTACCTGCTATCCCAGGCCTCATGTGCTGACATTATTATTTATTTATCTGTCTACTAGTGTATTTCTGCATCAGAGTCCCAGATACACTCCCATTTGTCACATTAGGTTTGATTTCACTCTGTCAGTGGCAATCAATATGTATTGCTGGAAACACCTGCTTTAATTAAGAGCTGTGTGGCCTAGTGGGCTAGTGTTGCAATTAACAGGGGGCCAGGTTTGAGACTTGGAAGGGGTGATTATTTTGTACATGTGCCTAACACTGTAGGAAACACATAAGATCATTAAGGCACATAAAGTGATTTTAAGCGGGTTTGAGTGGATTTGCGTAATTTGCCACCTCACGGTGCACCACTTAGCTCTGCACGAACCAGCACTAAAATTTTAAAAAGAAAAGAAAAAGTGGGTGATAGGACAGTGGTGAAATGGGGGCAAGCAGGGGAAAAACATAGTAAAAGGCAGGTAGGGATGTGCAGGATGGGTGTAGAGCAGGACCATAGTTTTCCATTTCTTGTACAGCAACAGCAACAGCAACAGCTGTGTAGTTTGACAGATTCTGTGGAAGAATTTGGACTCTCAAACCCCAGAGAGAGGGGTGAGGACAACATAAATGTGTTGTCAAGCCAATTGGACCAAATTTGTTGTGTCCAGTGGACACGTGTGAAATGGACAGCTATATATGGGGTGGTAGTTTTTTTGTGGGATAGGTGCCCATTTATTTTATTTATTTTTTTTTTATAAGTAGAGAGTGGAATGTTGGGGAAGGGATATAGGTATGTGTGGGGAGGTAAGTTGGGTAGGAGAGGATGCAATTGCAGACAAACAAAACAGCAGACAGGGTGTGTGGGATACACGAGGGGGTAAACACCTTGGATGGGGAGGGTGTTGCGGAATCTGAAGTGCATGTGCCTCCAGACAGCAGTAGCAAGACTGAGGTCCCCACCCAACGGTAGTCCACACTGCTATTTCATTGCTCTGAAGGTGGCTGTGCTGGAGGCTTGGTGCCAGGGCCAGTGGGCCTCACCAGGTTATCGAGTCTGCCCTCAATCCAGCGCAAGCTACGTTCATAGCTCCTATGAACAATCTTGCACACCATGGCTGGTACTCAATCCTGGGTGACTACCGCCCTTCTGCCACTGGTCCCAGGGGGGGTACACGCCCAGTTCCCTGGGGTGGTTTCACCTGAAGGTGGTGTAGGGCCAGAAGAGGTGGCACCACCAGCTTGGGTCCCAGACATGCTGGCACCTGATGCCATGGTCGGCTGAGGTAGGGTAGGCGGATCAGCAGGAACTGGCCTACCCTGATGTGCTGTGGTTATGGAGGTGAAGCAAAACATTTAGGTTAGCTATGAACAAATCATTGTTAGTAATAACAGCATGCCAGAACATTGGAAATTACTCCATTACATTTCAATGCATATTATGTGAAACACAACAATGAATAACAGAACACTCAATGCATTAACAGCACACCTGTAATAGTTATGGCATATGGCCAACAGGATGGGTAATTCAACAAGATATATTAATGTGCAACCATTGTAATACGCAACAATAAAAAAAACACATGCCCCAAAATAAAGTTTGTGGAACAATGTATATTAATAATAAACCATAACCAATGCATATGAATAATAAATATTTGAAGATATGGGGTGGGGAGAGAGAGAAATGCAGTCCATTAATACCATTATAAGCTATATAGTTGACAACACTGCTATCTACTCTATAAGTCTGTCCTTTATTTATGTATAAAAGTGCCCTATAGCTGCTGTAGCATGTACATACCTCTCAAGCTGACTGCATGGGACAGTATGGGCCAAGCAGTAACAACTGCAGGTGCACAACTACACAGAACACTTGCACATCAGGTGGACCTATATAACTACCAAAGTGTACTGTGGGCTGATGTACTGTGACTTTGCAGTTTCCATATATATGTGCATAACACATCTGTGACAGAAGGATTACGCAATGGTAATTACATTCCGTGACAGCGGGACACCTGAGAGAGACATGTATATGCACAGTATAGACAGTAAACAAATATCATGCCTTGCTTGGCAGGCATGGGGATAGAACCCAATAGCAGTGACTGCAGTGGACATCTGGATCAAATGTATTAATTGACTGCAGTAATCTTTAACACGCGTTCCCGGCATGCAGCCATACCAGAGCTTATACATTTTATTTCTTTTATTATCATTATTACACTTATTTCCTGTTTATTATGCTGTAGTTTCACATTCCTGGTAAGGATTGTAACAGTCTCTGACATGTAAACACACAATAATGCACTCATAATGTGGGCTACCTCACCCATTTGCTTGTAGTTCCTGTGGAGAGAGTATCTGTAAACATTACGTGACTGATACTCCAATATTTAGATTTACATAGCACTGGATTCGAACCCTGGTCTGTGTGTGGCAAAAATGTACTTCATGCACAGCATCTAGCAAACTGAGCTGTTGAGTCACCACTGATTAGTGATTGACTGGTAGTTGCCTAGAGCTCACCTGGAACCAGAATATGACCTGCTAATAATGGTACATTTTTATACTTGACTGCAGTGACAGTTGAACACACATGCATGATATTCAAGCATGACAGACACACTTGGTAAAGTATATATTACCACTTAGAATTCAGGTGTACACATTACACTGTTAGTGTGTTGAAATATCTGTGAAGTTAAAGTCAGTGTCAAAGTAAACTTTATTGTCATTCATAAATCACACAAGTGCAAAAATTGAATGAAATTCTGTGTCTCCAGACTCAATGTGCAGACCACATATAGACTATTTTCACAGACATTTACACATATAACACTTAGCTATTACATCATGGACATGCAGGTAGTCAGACTAATACACATTTTAACACTTTGAACTGAACACTTACTTGCACAAGACTTTAGTATTGCACAGGCACTTGGTTAAGACATTTCTCTGATCCTTGCACAGAAAGAAGCATTTGAGTATTGCACTGTGAACCTTAGAGTATTGCACTATGGTTAGTTTATGAATTCACAACATGTATTACACTGAAAGAAGAGATATTTTACTGCACTGGTATTGCCATAGATGGCCTATAAGTTACAGTCATTGGGAATATTGCACTAAGTATTAGATGAGACTGGTAACCAAGTTAATGCACAATTTTCACACAGTTTCTACTGACCCAATTGGACATTATGGAGTGTAGTGGTTACTAGAGGTCAGCAGCCTGATGCCATTTGGGAAGAAACTGTTCCTGAATCTTGTAGTTCTGCAACATATGCTTTGGAAGTGCTTTAGGGATGATAGATGCAGGAACAGTCTGTAAGCAGGGTGAGTGCAGTCTTTAGTTATTCCTCTGGCCCTGCTGAGACATCTAGATAAGTACAAGTTGTGGATAGGTGGTAAGGTGGTTTTAATGATCCTCTCAGCTGTCTTCATCACTCTCCGGAGGGATTAGCACTCAGAGGTAAAGCAGCTTTCATACCATGCTACGAGGTTATTCGACAAGATGCTTTCTATTGTACCTCTGTAGAAGGCAGTGAGAACTGTCAATGGGAGATTCGCTCTACTCAGCCTTCTCAAAAAGTGTAATCTCTGGTGCACTTTCTTGACTGTGGCATTTGTATTTGTGTTCCAAGACAAGTCCTAATCGATGTGCACTCCCAGAAACTTTGTGCTTCTCACTCTTTCAACTGTTTCCCCATTGATGGTGAGGGGAGAATGTTCCTTGTGATTTTTCCTGTAGTCCACAATTATTTATTTTGTCTTGTTCACGTTTAGTGCTAAGTTGTTATTTCCACACCAAGTAATCAGTAGTTCCACCTCATCTCTATACACTGTTTCATCATCATTACTGATGAGGCCCACCACTGTTGTATCATCAGAAAACCTGATGATGTGATTTGCATTGTATCTGGCTGTAGAATCATGTGTTAACAGGGTGAACAGCAGGGGACTTAGTACACATCCTTGTGGAACTCCAGTGTTAAGAGTCATGCTATCTGAGCAGTTATTTCCTATGCACACTGTCTGAGGTCTGTCTGTGAGAAAGTGAAGAATCCAGTTACAAAGTTGAGTGTTGATGCCTAATTGGAGTAGCTTCATTACCATATGAAGAGAGATGACCATGTTAAAAGCAGAGCTGAAGTCAATGAATAGTACCCTCACATAGGCGTTTTTATTCTCAAGGTGGTCCAGCAATAGATGGAGTGCTAGAAAGATGCCATCTACTGTAGAACAGTTTGCTCGGTAAGAAAACTGCAGAGGGTCAAGATCAGCAGGCAGCCCAGATGTTATGGTATCCTTGACCAGCCTTTCAAAACACTTCATCACTGTGGAGTTGAGGGTTATAGGGCAGTAGTCATTTAGGCAAGATGGTGGAGACTTCTTTGGTAATGTGATAATTGTTGTATCCTTGAAGCATTTTGGAACTATTTGCTGACTCAGAGGGTTATTGAAGATATCCGTGAGGACATTTGTTAGTTGGCCTGCACAGTCCCTGAGTACATGCCCTAGGATGTTGTCAGGCCCAGTTGCTTTTCTCTGGTTAACTCTGCACAGTGCCCTCTGGACATCACCTGGGTTGAGGGTTAGCATCTTCTCATTATGGCTGATGGGCATTTTCTTTGCTGTTGTTCTGTTCCCTTCCTCAAATCTGCTGATGTAGACATTCAGCTTATTTAGGAATTCCTTGTTGTCCTCACATTGTGAAGATAGGGGTCTATAGTCAGTTATGGACTGGATACCCTGCCATTGGTGCTTGGGGACTTTTTGGTCAGAGAAGTAGCTCTGGATCTTTCTGCCATAGATGTTTTTGCTTCCCTTGCTCCCTCATTCAGATTTGCTCTGGTCAACAACCAGTATCCAATTATGGGTTATTATTTGCGGTCTACAACTAGTACAATGTTATACCTGACTGGAGCTCACAGCCTGAATGCTTGCAGCTGACATGCAAAGGTAAAAACAAGACAATCCTACTGTACACGATTTACCTTGGTGTTATTGCTGTTCCTCCATGTGTCACTGCAAACCAGTTGTTATAAGAGATTTCTTACAAAACAAGTCTGAACCTACACTAATAGCACAACAGACTTTATTAGACAAACCTTCAAATATTTACTGCTATAATTTCATGTTTTTCTTGTACAACGGTTGTCATTATGCAGGTGTTGCAACACAGCTGTAATTCCACAGTTATTGCACTACAAACTTTTATTGTATATACTTTATTACTGTTAATGCTTTAGTCTTCCCTGTTTATGGCACTACAAACTGGCTTTACATACTTCTTGAAGTGTAGGTATAAGTCCACATTCATTGCAATACAATCTTTACTGCATATACCTAATCACAGTTACTGCTTTACTCTTTCTTGATTATTTGACTGTAGATAGAAAAATACATCTGTACTCATTACACTCACAGTGCAAGCTGGCCAAGCGCCTGGTATGCACCTTGATGTTGAGAGCCCTCTCCTCTGCAGCTGCTGGGAGAGAAGCACACCATTATGCATACCAGTTTAGCAGACATTCAAGATTAGATATTGGTGAAAGACAGGTAATGGTACTTACATACATGTGGGACATTCCCAGCCAAGAATGCTAGGACACAGGTATCCAAAACAGCCCCCTTCCATCTTTTCAGGTTATCATAGTGGTGACAACACTGTTCACCTGTTGCACTGGTGAAGTCCCTTGCCAGCCAGTCCCAGGCCTCCGCCTTGCACTCTGAGCCCTGATAACCTCCCTGCATCAGCCAGACCTCATGTTTTTTTACAAGGAGTCCAACCATGACCCTGGACTCCTGAATGCTTCACCTCTGCACCTGAAAGAACAAACCCTCTCCAACAGCTGCCATTGTATCCTTCATAGACAGAAATCCAATGGATTGTGCTGTATTTCTGCCTCTTGGGCTTAGTATAGCCTGTTTTCCCACCCTTACATGACACTGGGCAATATTTAAAAATGTGGCATGTTGCTTAGCAGCCCGCAAACCAGCACAGCTAAGCTGAACTATGCTAAAACCCATATGCTTATCAGTGCTAAGCAGTGCACAAACCAGCCAAATTATGCCAAGCAGTACATAAATAATTTCAGCAGTTATTGTATTTATGTGGTGCTTAACAGGTCTTAGCAGAGCTTAGCTGAGTGCAGCAGGCCAGTATTTAACAATAATTTGTATAATTTCTGTTTTGAACAAAAATGTTAACTTGCCCTCCCATGTATTCAAACCCTGCACCTACTGCACATGAGGCTGTAACTCTACCCATTTAACTACACGGATACCTGGAACATTGCTATAACTTTACATATACCTCTGAGCTACTTTTAAGCGATACTGAGCATCATGGCTCACCCCACAAACCCACTCAGCTACTAGCTACGTTTAAATTTGACCTTTAGATAAATAATTAAAAAGACACCCAGTTTCTATATTTAGATGTCTGGTGTCTTGGTGCCGTTTAGCACTGATGTGCTCCACGCCACGCAAACATGATTTGTAAAAAAAAATTAAATTACATTTCTAAACTCCAATTGGACAGTGCAGAGAGTATGTTACTCATCTGTGGACACAGTTAGCACCATCTCTACACTGATTCAATAACCGTGCCCCATGGCTCTCCCTCAGCAATGCGCCATGATCAATATGCATGGCATGCTGCTGAAGGGGAACTGTGTACATGAACATGGTAACATTCCATGTAGGCTCTACACTATGCTTACACAGAATTTATTAAATCTAGGGGCATTTTGTTGTTAAATAGTTCTTTTTAGTTGAATTATCATCTAATGTCATTTGAGACTGATTTCCATTTTTTGCTACATAAATGGAGAGTTGTATTTAAGTAAAGATAATAAATTCAAATTTTTGGTTTAAGTTGTTAAGATGGAATTTATTTTGTAGTAGATCATGCAGGGCAGGATGTTTATTGAGCTTGTTTAGGATATTATAAACTACTTGAATTGTGAGAATGTATTTTGTAGTTTAAGCCAGTCAAGTGTACTTAGTCCCATACAGTGATAAATCTTGCCTTGGAGACTGGAGAAACCTCAGCTACTTTATTGTCACTCTGTTGTAGTTTAGTTAGGAGGGTAGGAGAGATATTTGCTAGGACAGAAGGAGCATAAACTAGGCTGGCAAGAGAATAGCCTTAGTGGTAGCTAAACAAATGATATGATTTGGTTTTATATCATAGTTCAAGCTTTTGATTAGCTTTATTAACATTATAGCTGATATGTTGCTCAAATGTTACTTAATAGTCTATAATTATGTCTGAGTTGTGTTTTGTCACCTTTTCAGTGGTTGTGTTATGATATGATTTAACTTGCATTTGTTTCTGATTGCCATGTGCTGTGTCAGGAACAAAGATTATTAACTTATTTAGTTAACATTTAGTAATAACTGTGACTGTATAGCCCAATTTTCTAGACAGGAGCAGTTTTTTTTATTGATTTTTGAAGCTGAGTTATATTTTTGTGTACATCACAGAAGCATTGAGTCATGAGTATATTGGATAATACTTCTGTATTTCACAGAAGTATGGATTGACTTTATGCATATGCTAAATGGTAGTAGGCTTAAGGGAGAACCTTGTGATATCCCCACTGTTATAGACAGGAAGGGTGAAGAGGTGTTTTTTCAATAAATATGTTTTGAAGAGTTAAACAACTTTTGCTGCTATTTAAGGAGGGGTCAATAATACAAGGTTTGATAGCCTGTTTAGAAGGAATAGACGAGAAACAGTATCAAACCCTTTGGAGAAATCTAGAAAGGGGTTGCCACTAGTTGCCCTCAATTTCTTCTTATGTTTACTGCAAGGAGAAACTGTAGCAATGCTGTTTCAGTGCTATGTTCTGTTCTAAAAACATGATGTGTAGGGGAGAGTAGCTTTTTTTTTGTTGGTAAGGATATACAGATTTGTGTATATATATCTGTCTAGTACTTTTGAAAGGGGGTGACAGGAGAACTATTCACCTATAGTTGGGAAGCTATGAGGAAGTTTCCCTTTGTTGTGCGGCTCTCCTCTCTCCTTATTGCTTCCTCAATTAACGTTTTCATCTTTATAAAGATATTTTGATTATGGCTATGAAACTGCTTTGGCATCCATCTCATTTAGTTCATCTTTAGTACTTTAGCTAAGAAGAATTCCAAAAAAATGTCACAATTTGCATTTTAAACCTACTCTACATCTCATAGGTGTTTACTAGGTTAATTAGCACAGAGGCCTACTCATTCCCTCCATAACAGCTCTTTTGAGTGTGTACCTTTAACTCCCAGTGGGCATGGCTTCAGCCTTTAAAAAATGAAGTTATCACCTTACAGTTCTAACAAATAGTCATTGACAGAGGTCAAATATCAACACAGTTGTGTTTGCCATCATGTATGCTTCAAGATAAAGTATTCTGATACCTTGTATGTAGTTTTGGAATTATTAATGCAAATATGAACAAGCATTATTTGACGCCTAAAGTCGCAGTAGGAGGTAACTGCAGATGCACCTGGAGACGTCACTCGGATGTAATGAGTTAAAGCCTAGCAACAGGGAATGGCTTGCAAACTGGGAACAGTTTCATAGTTACTAGGCATCTCATCTAAAGGAGGACACATTCAGGAGTCCAGCACCCCCACTTAAAGAACACTGCAGTATCAGCAATCTGTCTATATGGGGTGGGAGTAGAACCCACAGCTTTTTATACTGAAGGCAAATTTACTACCTGCTGTGCTACTACCACAATATTTCCCATTAGAATCTTCAGTGTCTTGTAATGCTGTGCCAGTGTGGTTCAGGGTAAGTGACTTTGTCAACTCTCAGATGTTTATATACCACTTGCTTTTGGCAGCAGTTGATAATGAAGTGTGTTCAGATTCATTAGTCTGAAAGTTTGATTCTTGTGTCATTCTGTTACATTTAATTTTATTGGCCCAAGCAGTCTGTCACAATTAACTCCCTTCTTCATTTGAAGACTTAACTGCATTTAAGTAAAATAGTTGAACGTGATTATTACTTTAAATTTATTTTTGTAATGGAAAATCATTTTGTGTTTGTTGCAGTCATGCCAACCATAATTTCCTTTTGCATATTCTAATTCAGAAACCTATACAAAATGACAGTAGCAAAGCAATCTGGCAAAAAGGACATTGTTTAACAAACTCCATGTCAAAACTTGAACGTAGCTGCTTGGATAATGGCTGTGCTATTTTTGTGAGAGGCTTCCAATTTTACAATGACTACTATTTAACTTTAATTCTCTGCTCTCAGTACTCTGCTGGTGTTAAATAATGTGCAGGCTTGTACTTGTTTTCAATAAGTGGCAGCCTTTGAATTGTACTCATAATCCTGGTTAAGTTTCTTATAAAGGTTTTCCAGTATTTAGTGAAAACAGAGTGTCCAAATTAAGCGTATAATAAGTTCTGAAATATTTTGAGAGGTAACACGTATTCAATTTAATGGAAAATGTTTTGCAATGGGAGATAAAAGTTACGCTTATAAACCTGGCAAGCTTGCCTCATAGTTGATGTTTAGAACATGTGAATATTTATATTAACTTTTGTAAGAAAAAAAAGAAGTACTCTACTATCAAAGTAAATCTGCTTTTTTACATATTTCTAGTCTGTTAAACTGATGTACTACTCGATTTTATTGTATTCATTCAAAAGATACACATAAAGCAAGCTTATATTATCTTAACAACCACAGTACTAGCAAAATTATGGAGTTACCTGAAAAAAAAAAGCTACAGTCCTTTCCCTTAGACTCCACCTATACATTGTTTAGATGATGCATGTGAACTATAACTTTTGTAGTAATGGGGTCATGTAGAAAATGCCACCCACTTGAATGTAACCTTTCAGGAAAAGCAGACTTAAACAGGTTTGTCTAATTAAAATCACACACAAAAAATGCATTAAGGTGGCAAAGGAAGAAGGCAGAGCAGTGGTAATGAATATCTGGTTTATAAATATTTTGATATTTTTTACACTGAAAAAATGCATGACATTTGAGTAACAATACCTATTAGAAATATATGCTAGGGACCAGGTTACCTCAATTAAGAAGGGCATGTATGATGTATTACATGAATGGAAAGTGGTTCTTTTGAAAATAGAATATTAATAAAATCATTTGCAGTTGTTGTGATACTCTTGATTGTTGTATTACTAAAATACATAAATGTCTATTGAACTATCCAGTAAGCACCATGAATTTTGAACACCCACATTGCATAAGACCATATTAAGATCACAAAACAGCATTGCAACCTATAGTTCTCTCTGCCATGGCTCTAATTTCCAGAAGACTGCACCTGAGATGCATAAAAAACAGATCCATATTAGAAGGTATTACCATAGGGAATAGAAGATGTTTTACAAAACAGAAGTTTATTCCAACTTCCCAAAACTCTGTTTCAGAAGTTTTGTTGGATTTTTATTTTTCACTAACAAAACAATAACTTAAGTCTTACCTTGCTATGAAACTAAATAACCAAATGGGTCACATCAATAGCAGATAATATTATAAGGACTGCAAATTTTAAAGGTCAAATTTGATTTTTCCTCCCATTGGGAATAAAACTACATTTGTTTACTGTAATAAAAGATATTACTGAGTATTTACTTTGTCCCAAATATCACATTAAGCATAATTTTTATAAAAATGATTGGCTTGCTTTGAAGAAATGGGAAACTGACTGAAATGTATCAGTAAAATTTGCAGATAAAGGAGGAAATATAGCGACTGTGCCTAGAGATGCAGATTTAGATATGGCTTCTGATGTGCTTAACAATACAGATGAATACAAAAAACTAGATGAAAATCCCTTAGGTAAGATATAAACTGATGTCTCTCTTTTCCTGAAAAATATGATGCAAGGGAGCATTGTGCCAAGGACAATGGGGGATAAAATAATTATTGGTAACCTCAGTTTGCCTTTATTTTATGTTTTGCAAATATACACAAAAAACATAAATAACCCCCCAGAAGGCCCATTGTTTCCCCAGGGGTGGAGGGCTTTAGATGGATTTGGTGCCATCCTGGATATGCTGTTCCAACCTAGTGTGTTTCTGTTAAAATCAATTGCAAGGGATAGCACTTATTTTTTGCAAGAACTGAAAAACATATATGGCAAAGGAATTATATTGCTGTCATTGTAGATATCAGTAGTTTATGTTCCTCAATTAGGCATGATTTAAGCCTAGCAGCTGTTGAATTGTTTAGAAAATTGTAGATGGAATATCACATGTTGCATTATAAGTTCATAGGCTCATAGGTAGGTACTAGGCTATTGGCCCTAGGGCCTATATAAGCCTAGCCAAAAGGTACCCTGGCTTTCACAATCAGTTTGTATTCAGTATTTAGATATTTCCATTTACATAAACAATATAGAGATATGATCAATATTATTTAGGAAACCTACATCAGCTGATGCTTTAAATGCTTAGAGTGCACATTCCCACAGCCTGTAAATTCCTTCCCCATGGGAATTCCTATAATTTTAGCTTCAGATAATGGAGAGTTCTGTTAAGTGACCTGGAACATAGTAAAGCCTCACAAAAACAGCAGCAGATATTACATGGGAGGCAGAATGTATAAAACAGTTTATTCAAGACTTGATGGAAAAACAACAAACAAGCATAACACCATTTTACTTAAGCTTCTTCAAGTGCATTCTAAATACCATTAAATACACACATTATTTAAAATAAAGGTCACATGACTACTTGAACCACATGCATAGGCAGATAGTATCTACTTAAAGGAGAACATTTCAAGTAAAGCATATAAATACGTAAATACAACCTTAAAACAAAAACATATATTTAATGCTTTAAACCATTTCATTTTGGAATTGGTTTTAATGATATTGCATTATTATAACCAGATACACGAGTTGCTTCCAGTTGTATTATCCATTTATATTCCACTGATTCTGTGTAATTTATCAAATCTTTAACTCCTTTACTAGCTTTAACAGTTGTTGGACCATAAACTTAGTAGAAATAACATGACTCATTAATGTGTTAAGATCATAGTAAGGTGGCTTTACTTATTTCTGGAAGTCTAAATAACAAACTGCCAGACCTTGTGACCCTCCGGCATTTGGAACACATACATGTAAGTATTTTTATTGCAACCTGGTTTATGCACACAGACAGTACATCCCCAATATCTTGGTGTAGTGCATATTACTTGTTTAAACCAGACAGAAAGTGTGGTGGTTCCATATTTGTTCCAGACCATATTATTTTATGACAGATACATAGAGACCCATAAATGGAGCTTACTGAGATCCAAATCGCAATAAATACAATTAGCTATCAGTTCATAGCATGAAATCCTTCTATGTGGCCCATCTAATTACTAAAGGATTCACAAATAGAAATAAAGAGGTTATAGTGCCCCTCTACTCGTCACTCATTAGACCCATCACAGAGTATAATGCCCCATTTGGAATGTACCTCACAAGACACTTCCAACAGCTGAAAAGACCACAATAGTACCTCACCAAGAGGATTACTGGTCTCAAACATATGTCCTATGCAGCCCGACTGAAAAAACTCTGGCTGTACTCAGTGGCATATCGCTTACTCAGAGGTGATCTCTGCCTGACTTACAAAGCCATGTCCAACTCAGAATTGATGGACATGCTCCACCTAAAGAAATCCAAGTCACTGCAAGCCATGCGCTCTAGTGAGCTAAACCTCGCCACAACAATAAATAGAACATGCTGGAGGGATATATTACTGTCACAGAGACTCCCCATGCTTTGGGACAAAATTCCAAATTACATCAGGCAGAACCCCTCACTAACACTCTTCAAGAGAAACCTTGACGAGTGGATGGGTAACAGAAAATACACCCCTGGGATCACTTCATTGGCTCTGCTTGACAGAGGATCAGTTAATTAATCAATGGGGCAGCGAAAGCCGACACACTCTGGCTAGGCTTATAAATGCCCTTGGGCATATAGCCTAGTACCTACCTATGAACCTATAGAACTCTGTCCATGTCTCCTGAAAATTACACAGCTAATACCTTTCAGGATAAACTCCCCTTAAGCAGGAATTATAGGTGATTTTAATTACCTTGTGATTGACTGGGGGACCTATACCACCAACTTAGCATATGCTCAAACATTCTTAGATTTTTATCAACAAAAACTCCCTGAACCAGATTGCTAATGTACCTACTAAAGAACAGAATATATTTGGGCTGGTTTTAACAAACTTAGCATTGTATGTACCATCCCCAAGGTATCCACCCTCATTGGCCAAATCAAACCATAAACTAGAAACCTTCTCTATTGGAATCTTTAAACTGCCAGAAACAAATATTACAGAACCCACAGAATTCAACTGTACAAATTTCCTACAGTTCTATGATGAAGTCTATTACTTCATATAACAGTATTACCCAAAATATTGGTACTGCAAAAAGTTATTCAGAAATGTTCTACACACACACACACACACACACACACACACACACACACACACACACACACACACACACACACTCACACACACACACACACACACACACACACACACACACACACACACACACACACACACACACACACACACACACACACCTCTCAACTGTCCAGAATTTCACAGAGTGTCCAGATGTTTGCCTCATAATCTTCATCTGCTCTTCATAAAATTTATGATTGTCTGGCAAATCACTGAGGATGAAAATCACTAAATAATGATATACATTTCAGTTTCAGATTTCTTATACTCTGGAAAATTAACACTGCTACAAATCCTGTTGTTCTAACAACTTTCTAAGTATATAAGCACAATATTTAAAATCTGTCCCTATTTCTGGACCCTTGTCCCACACTATTTCAGGCTTTTGTCCAGATTTCTTGTACTAAGAGGTTGAGAGAGGTATGCTTGTAGCAGAACAAATGCATTAATTTAGCAGTCCCAACTAGATGCTAGAAAATGGAGAAGTCTAAAAGCAAACTAATGTGGTGGTCTGCAAGCATAAATAAACTGTATAATAAAAAGGAAGAAACTCTTAAACTGATATAGTAGAGCAAATGACTAACAGTTTAAGGACAGCATCAGATAGTTAGATAAGAAAATAGAAAAGGACGTATGAAAAATAAAGGCATCCCATGAGCTCAGACTAGCTACAGAAGCCAAACACAACTACAAAGACAACTACAAATCCCTCTTTAGTTATGTCAGAAGAACAAGAAACAATACTTGAGTTCTCCAAGGTTATGCATAATGATGCCAACTACTGTGATCCAGTGGATATTGCAAACTTACTGCCAAATATATTCAGTGCTAACTTCACCCCAGAGACAGCTATTCTAAACACACTTATCCGTGATGGAATCAATCCACTAACCATCATGAAAGAGCATGTAATAAAGGTACTCTTCTAAACAAAGAATACCTCATCCATGGGGCTTGACAACATACTTAGTTGTCTAATTAATAGCACTATGCATGCATGCAATGGTGGACTCCCTCCTCCAGTTCTACAAAATGACCAATTAAGCTTAGCGAATGGCTTTGTCTCATGGGAGTGACCTACAGCTGTTGTGATGCCACTCCACAAGGGGTGGCATCACCACAGACCCATTAGCCTAACAAGTCTTATAAGTAAAGCCATGGAATGTATCATAACTGACCTAATTAACTATGATATTAAAAATCTTATCAGACTTGACCCCAGCAGTTCAGCTTTGTCAAGTGTAGATTCTGCCTAATGAGAGTTATTGAAGCTGCGAACTGTGAACAGCTTACCTTGATCTAGCCAAGGCATTTAATGCCATACCACAGGCAAATATAATAACTGAAGGCACTCCAAATTGACCCATATATGGTTAGGTTGATGGCCAAATGGCTTAGAGACAAACCCACCCATTAAGAGTAGGAGGTGCATCCTTTGAGAACATAAGGGTGATCAGTGAAGTTCTACGGGGATCTGTGCTGGGAGCACTGCTGTTAGTATCTGCTTCTCAGATCTCCACTTATCAGATGAGGTTCTTTGGTTAACAAAGGTTGCAGATGACAGTAATCTGGGAGTTGTAACAAGAGTGGGGCAAAGGAAGCATCTGCCTCTGGCACAAAGTGTTAGGAAGTGCAATAAAGAGTTCCTGTATGTAAATTTTTTTGTACCAAAATGCCAGTATAGAAAGGCACTTCAGTTCTGTTTTTTTTTTCCCTTCACTTGAAGAGCTGAGGGGAGGGATATGCCTGTAGCGCATTGATAGGTACAAAGGATCAAATAAGCTTTCTACAAAGCCAAAGTCTTTTCTCTCTCTCTTTCTTTTCAGTTAAAGAGAGAAGAAGGTGGGAGTGGATTTGTAGGAAGACGGTTTTAAATGACTGGTTGGCTTACTGCAAAGGCGTTTTTGTTTTTACTCTTTAGTTAGAATGGAGGAAAGATGTAAAGGACCAATTGAATTTCTACACTATAAATGTACTATTATTTTCTGCTGGGTCTGTATCATTACTACTCTTGAAGACTGACTTTATATTTTTTAATTTTTGTCAAGTTTTAGCCTTAAGCACAACAGGTATGCTACATAGTGTAGAAATCTGAGAAAATACTTCAGGTGATATCCATATGTGGTACTGAGCTTGCAGACAGCTAAAACAGGTTAGCATACATTTTCAGAATAGCCATTGATTTCTATCCCAGAGTTTCTGTAGCCAGTGACTTATGCTAATTTCCATTTTAATGTATTTCCTTGTTCTGATTGTTTATTCTATGGTGGATTTCTGAATACATACTATTTTCCTTGAGGTTGTATGCAAATGTGGATTTATCTATCTATTTCACTTTGGTAACAGGGTAAGTGCACTGATCCAGAGAACCTTGTTAGGCGTAACATAGTCCATTGCAATGATCAAGTTGAAGCACAGTAGAAGTTTTCCCAAAAAATACAAAATTGCTTACAGAGAGCCGCAAGAGTTGTGATAAAGCACTATAGACATACTTAAAAAAAAGAATACAAATTTGAGCACATTCACATCAAACAGAACTAGTTACATAGAGGTATCCCAGAGCATTTTAAAGGAACTTGTTGTAGTTACTAACCAGACTAAAGCAACCACATTTTTTCTGCCAGGCATATTATTGGCTGTTTCTTAAAATTATCTAACATGGTAATAGACAGCAAATTATCTGCCCGATCATTCCACATGGTGGGGAAATTTGGGAAATGATTTTTCAAGGTGACTAATAAAAATGAGGGTCCAAATAAGGTTGTACTTGAGGACTGTGTGTGTGTGTGTGTGTGTGTGTGTGTGTATATATATATATATATATATATATATATATATATATATATATATATATATATGTGTATATATATATATATCTATATATATATATATATATATATATATATATATATATATGATTTACAGTCACAATTTTGAGTGAAGGTTCGGCGACCATGCAATGTCAAAGTACAGTTCGCTGAATCCAGTGTTGACGGATCTTCATTTGACCGAATCCTGGTTCAGCGAATGCACAGTGCATTCTCACATATGAGGTCAATCTTATAACTAGAGATCATGGTACAGTGCGGATCTGGAAATTTACTCTTTACCTCACTGTAGAGTGATCTCAGAGTTGGAATATATAATTTGCAGCGGGTGTGGGTGGCACAGGGGCTCTTGCCCCCTGCAAAAATTGTCATGTTATGTGATGTGCAGTGTTGGATTACAGTCTTCAGATGTTGAGAAAGGTGAAATTCACAACAGAAAGTGTGTTTGCAACATTCTGACTTCGACATTCCAAGTCAAACTTCTTAGTCGATATTAAAGTAGGAATTGATTTTGACTGTCAAATAAATGATAGTAAACATATATATATATATATATATATATATATATATATATATATATATATATATGTATATATATATATATATATACAAAAACAGAAGGAGACCCAAAATGGATGCGTAGAAACAAACCCTGGCAGGAAGAAGCAAGTAAAGAATCTTCAAAAATCATGTCTGATGAAGTAGATATAGCATCCGTGAAAGCGCTTACATTCATTAAAAAAGTTTTGTATGATCAGTATTATTTCATCGTTTCTTGGAACGTTTGACACCTTTGTGGTTTTTGAAGATTCTTTACTTGCTTCTTCCTGCCAGGGTTTGTTTCTACACACATATATATATATATATATATATATATATATATATATATATATATATATATATAGTTATACACATTCACATACGGTAGATTAGTAGATTAGTCTTTGGCTTCCAGTATAGCTGGAATTTACTTTAGTAATCAATATTGGCTCCGTTAAAAACAAATGTTGGGCTGTTTTCATGGTGCATTCAATACAGTCCATCCACTAGTGTAGAAGGCAGTATCAAATGCTATTTTTTTATTTAACTTTTGTTTACTAGGAAGGTTCGACTGGGACAGAGCCCATTTTCAGTGGAGGTCTAGGGAGAAATGCTCCAGATGCATGTCTTTGTAATGTGGGAGGAAACCAGAGCAAACCCACGTGAATATAGGGAGGACATGCAGACTCCATAGAGAAGGCACCCCAGCAGGGAATCAAACTGGAGAATGTCTTGCTGTGAGGCAATAATGCTAACCCCTACACCACTGTGCCACCATTATGCCTCCCATTATGTAGCAAGCCACAGGGCCAAGTACAAAATATGGTACCTCAATGCCCCAAAAACTTATCTTTGACACTGTGACAGATCTGTGATACAGATTTATTAATAATGCAACCATTAAAGTATAGAACGGCATACAAAGGCACACATGGAGACATAATGGAGATGTTTACAGTTCAGGTCTTTACTTCAGAATGTTTACAGTTCAGATCTTTACTTCAGAACGAAGACCCAGCATAGGTCACATGACTGGAATGCCAAAATAATGAATGCTTTAAAAATGCTAATTTATATTCTCTTTATGAGGCACCACTTTCTCTGTAGTTCTTTTCTGCATACCTTTGGCCATTCTGATTCTTTCCATCCGAATAGCATCTATAGCTGTACAGTATATAACAGAATGAGCATGCCAATGTACCTCACAGTGGAATAATTACTTTTGAGTCCACTGAGTCCACTTCCCACATCAAACAACCAATTTTCCAAGGTGTTTTTGTTTATGTTCTTTTGTACTGCTTTATGATATCAAACTGAGTTGCAGTAATTCTATCCAGATACTTCTCATTTGTTTACCTTAGTTTAAGCCCCTGTAGCTCCTATCCCACTTGTAGATTCATATAAAATACCTGACATCACAGTTTTTGCATTACATCTAAGATGTCAGCAGTCTTTGCACCCTGTCAGCCTTACTAGGTTCATGTCATACATGCAGTGCAATGCCATCCACCAATCTACCAACCATGATAATGTGTAGTCCTATGGCACTTCTACATTTTAATGTTTTCTCACTGCATTAATTACTCCCTATCTCCTGCCTTCTGTTTCTTGACCAGTTGAACATCATTTAACCATCTTAGAGCTTATTCCACTTTTTTAGTTTCTTTGCAAGGCTCTTATGTGACACTATACCAAAGGTCTTAATAAAATACAGCTGTACAATTGCCCAGTGAGTTTCCTTTAGCAACAACTACTATCCCTTGCCATACAGTTTTATCAGACCTGATTGTCAGACTCACTGCTTAGTGTGTTGGTGTTCAGGATGTCATTCTTCCTTGCCTTCACTAACTTTCCTGTGATTTTTACCAGGAATAGATGTGCAGCTGCTCACTATGAGTCTACACTTATTTGTTCCTTCCTGAAACACCTCTTGTATAGTGGCAGGTTCCCTTCAGAAGCTCGAAATACTGAAATCTCAAATTTCAGTATCTTGAGCCTCAAGAAGCCGAATCCATAGAACAGAGAAAGTTCAGAAGCGTGAAATTCAAAACCTTGAACATTGGAGGTTTTGAATTTTGCACTTCTGAACTTCCGCTGCGGTTATATATTCAGGTAAGTGTGTGTGTGTTAAGGGGTTTGGGTAGGGGCTGTGGTGTGTGTCAGTGTGTTTTGTTGCTGTGATGTGTGCGTGCAAGGAGAATGTAGCTTGTGCGGTGGTGTTTTGTGTGTGTTTGTATGTAATAATACCTTGGAGTGAGAATATTTAAGTAGGGGGGTATGGGGGTGCAGGGGGGCTTGTCCCCCATCTTTCATGTAGTAGACAGATTGTGTGTGTTTGTGTGGAGAATGGTGTGTGCGTTTGTGTGTGTGTGTGTGTGTGTGTGTGTGTGTGTGTGTGTGTGTGTGTGGTAGTAGTAGTAGGACCGTGAAATTCAAAACCTCCAGTATTCGAGGGTTTGATTTTCACAGTTTTCAGTTTTCGTTGTTGTGTGGATTCGGCTTCTTGAGGCTCGAGATACTGAAATTCGAGATTTCAGTATTTTGAGCTTCTGAAGTGAATCCATAGTTGCAGATCCAATGTACTTCCCTAGATAAACAGCATAGGCCCACACTTAGGTGGAGATTGTACAATTTTAACAGTGGTCCTCCTAGGAATTCTTCAGTTTTTTACATCCAGGGTGATATCATCTGGGTCTTGGGTTTCAACTTCCAGTTACACCGTCACTAATTTCCTTCAGAGATTTGCATTTAAAAAAAAACATTTCAGTTTCATATTAATTCTGGTGTTGCCAAAGTTCCCTCCTCTGCCACTCTCTGGTCATTGTTCTCATTTTAAAAAGATAATGTGCATTAATTTGTTCATCAGCTCACTCTGGTGCCTTGCTTTCTTGTTCCTTTTCCTAACAATGTTTCACAGCCCTTGCCTTAGTGTCCTCCTTCAGTACTGACTGTTGAATTAAAGGGAAACTCCTTTTGCCCACCCCAACACTGGGCAACCACTTTCCTGATTAGCAGTGGCATTCCCGAGGTCTTCATGTACCTACTTTTTGACTTCTGTGTTTGTATGTTTTTTGTCTATTTTTGCTTAATGTTTCCTCTTCCCTGCACTTTTCTGTTACCATCTTTCTGAACCATAATCATTTCATAAGATTTTTATATTCTTCCGTTTCATAAAGCACAACATAATTTTAATGTTTTAACTGTTACTTATTTGATAATGAGGCAAGCCTTGTGCTCATAGGCCCTCTATCATGGCAACCTAGTAGTACTGCCTGGTTAAATGACTTACTCAGAGATCTAATCAAATATTTGATCACATATCATGGGTGAAGCAACCTGTGTACAAGTTTTCAATTAAGGCTGTCCCTCCTCAAACAAAAAGTTAGTGCAATAAGCCCACAGCATCACGCACCATGAAGTCAAAAACACAAGTTTTAATAAATGAAACACAATCCAAAAAAGAAAACACAGGTAAAAAAATTGAGTGCTTTCATCTCCTTACATGAGGCTTCATCAGAATCTACATTAAGTGTCCATAATCAGTTTTAAATACACAATCCATGCATCCTATTGGTTCCAACTTAATGGACTGTGAAAACACCATAGAAACCATTGGAAACCATGAAGTCACTTAACCCTTTGTTGTTTTTGCACACTGTACATGCTTGTAACATCATTAATATAAAATCCTTAATATAAAAACTGTATATAGGAGTATAAATATGTATAAGTTGAAATATAAATATTAATATTAACCTAAACAAGAACAAGTATTTAAAAATAGAACGTATTAAAAATGTATATAAAAATATATAAAGAACATCCGCGCATTACTTCCTACTAACATACTTTCTAAAACTGTATAAACTACTAAACAAGTTTATTTATTTACCATCTTAAGTTTTGATGCCCTTAAGTTTAGGGTGGGGAATAGTGAAACATGATCGTTCATTCCAGGAAATTAACAGGTGTCCAACCTTAACTGCCATATAATTTCCCTATATTAGTCTCCCTATCCCCTCCTCTATCACTACACATCACCTATTCCAAAACCCAGAATTTAAAGTTAGCTTGAGCACATCCCAGTACATGTCGGTAAAGGGTATTAGTTTCCCTCTTCCTACTTATATCGTACGTGTTCGTAAATATGTTGCCTTAAATTACATTCAGTTTTACCAACGTAAAATGCCCAGCAGGATGTACAATAAGCCAAATATACAACCCCTTTGGAATAACAACTACCATATCCTGTGGCTGTTAACTTAAAGTGTATACTTGGAATTTCTAAATATTTACAGTTTGCCATAAAGGTACAATGTGAGCATCTTCCACATTTGTGTGTACCTATTCTACTAGTTGTCCCACTAACTGCTACATCTCTTTTCTTTTCTAAAATCTCCTTAAGGTTAGAACTCCTCTTGTCCAACTGTTTTCTGTAAAAATATTATTGTAAAATGTTATTTCTCTAATTGTTTTAGCTGCCAATGAAATTTTCTTGCTGACTTTATGTAAAATGTTAATACTGATTGCGGAGCTTTTCTCCTCGGGTCTCCACTGGAAATGATCTAATGCTCAGCTGGACTAACCCGGTTAACAAATGTAAAATAAATAAAAATAAATAAATATGTCAAGGCAGCGGAACTGTGATTTCAGCATCCCAAACACATGCTCTACAATGATCCTTGTTTGTGCGTGTGCCTCATAATGGTGTTCTTGTTCAGGTGTGTGTGCATTTCTGATGGGTGTCATCAGCCATGGCTCCAGTGCATATCTAGCATCCCCCACTATATGGCCATATGGGATGTCCCCCCTGGCAAATGCCTGATACAGCTGTGAGCAATCCCAGATGTGGGAATCGTGATATCTTCCAGGGCTGCCAGCACACACATTCATGATAATCCCCTGGGTATTGCACACGACATGGGCAGTTAATGGAGGGGAAGCCCTTGCGGTTTATGTAGACCCTGCCCCACTCACCGGGTGGTGCTTTCATGTGGATGTGCATGCAGTCTATAGCACCAACAACTTCAGGGTATTTTGCTGTATGGTGGAAGAGACGCATAGGTGTGGTCAGCACCTCATGGGAGATAGGGAAATATATGTGCTCATTGGCATGTTGTGTCATGGCATCCAGGAATTGGTGGAGTGCCCTGGATGCTGATACCCCCAGTTCATCTTTGGAAGGTGCCTGTGGCTAGTATTCTTAAGCCTAGACGTACCTTGGTATCCACTGGGATGGCTTCCCCTCTATTAGGTCTGTGTGTAAGGCGTGGCAGGCACAGCTCAACGATTTGCTGTAGAATGTTCCTGTCCACCCGATAGCACTCTATTATCTCCATCTCATGTAAGCCCTGGTAGGTTATCCTGGGTCTGTACACTCTTCTCCTCCTCCTCACTGTGAGTCGGTTGTCAGCATTCTTCTCCTCACCACCCTCCATCTCTAGCACATATTGATGGAGTAAAGCAGCAGCAGCCTGTAACATTTTTAGTTAGTTTTGTCAGTTAAAAATCTCCCTTCTGTGTACACCGGTGGTGTAGAGTTTGTGGGAAAAAACAGCCTGTAGGGTGTTTGCATATTTTATAGTAGCGTGCTGGGCTGCTGCATGTGTAATTGGCTGATTCTGATACATTCCACCTATCAGCTATGCTAGTTCTCCTTGATTGCCTTTCTAGTGCTGTTTCCCCTTCCCAATTCCTCCCTATTTAAGCCCCAAGGCATGCTGCGCATACCCAGTGCTCAAATGTAAACAGTGATGCCATTTCCTCTATTGTTTTCTTTCTTTTTTTTTTTTGTTTAAATCCTGGTGTGTGGTGCACACACCCATTTAGGCTATAAACACAGTGCTCAGGCACATCTGACATACCCTCTTCCTTAGCTGTGCTTAGCTAAGGGCAAACACAGGCCACAGAGTTCAAATGCACTTACAGCAAGCATGACACACCCCTTTATGAAGTCATTCAGCTCTTACACTTGCACTGTTGTATTACTGCACCTACATGGTTAGGTACAAGCTGACACTTTGAGGAAATCTGTGATTCAGTATAACTCCCCTCATTTGCATACCTCAGTGTGTAGGTCATTACTTACTGCACTTTAATGGACCCTTTGCCCTTGACAACCAGTGCTCCCTGGTATTGTTTACATTCTGCATGTCATTGACTATAATGGCAAAATGCAGAATTAACTTAAAATTGATTTTTCTCATGTTTTTTTTTTGTCACGATTCCATTTGCACACAGTTGCCCTAAGCTTAAATGGCTGTGATCGGCCAAAAAAAAAAAGTTTAATTTAAAAAAAAAAAAATTGTTATTAATGCCAATGGCCTTATAGTTGGCCATTGGCATGTGTGTTTGACTGTAATACGTGCTTTCCATGAGCTGTCCTGCCTTCCTTTGTTCAGATGCAGAAATGTATTCAGTTACTAACTGAATACATTTCTGCTCTGACACTGTTCCTGCACGGAGTCAGGCCAGCTTCCTTGATTGCAAAATCACCTCATTTGCATGTTTTTTCAGCAAATGAGGTGATTTGCATCCCGCACGGCTTTCCATGCAGGAACAGTGTAGGGCCACTCATGCACATGAAAACGGCATGTACCTGGATCCCAAAGCGGCCATTTTCTGTGCAGGAGCGGCTACACTGTTCCTGCATGAAAATCAGCCATTCGTGAATCCCGGAGACAGAGTTTCATTTTCACAACAATTTTATTTATTTTTTGTTAAGTTTAGTCAAGGAAATCAGGCAAAGATATCACCACTGGACTATAGCAAGCTAACAAAGAACCAGCCAGCCAAAGTGTGCAAAGCCAAAGGACTCGTGCATGACAACCTGACTTAAGAGGAAATGATTTCAGCCTTAGTAGCAGCTCAAACTAGCAACCAGGAGGAAAACCATCTGGTGATGAGAATATACAGTCCTCAGAAACAGGACAGTTCATCTTTTCCTCAGAGGACTTAATAATCCATCTGAAGTTAAAGATACTTGAACTGGAGGCCAAACGTTTTGAATTAGAATCAGCTGAGAGACTGTGGCATTTGTAGGCAGAAAAAAGGGAGAAAGTTCCACCTTGGTCCCTCACTGACAGGGGTGACAGGTGCTGATTGAGGTTTCTTTTTTTGAGGATAAACTCTTAGCTAGGCTTGTAAGGGCCCCAGGGCCATTTGCCTAGTAACCTCCTTTTGATCCTATGATCCTATGAACAGGTGGAATTAGAATTAGCAGAGAGACTGTGGCATTCAGGGGGTCAAAGAAATCCCAATCCCTCTACACCACACGCTCCAGACACCTCAACCTCATTATCACAATCAACAGAACATGCTGGAGGGACAGGTTTATAACCCAGTGACTGCCCATGCTCTTGAATAGACTTCAAATACATGTCAAGCAGAACACCTCACTGGCCCTCTTCAAGAGAAATCTTGATGAGTGGATGGGAAATAGAAAGTTCACCCCAGGGATCACTCCAGTGGCTCTACAGCATCTCTCTCTCACTCTCTCTTTCTCTCTCTCTTTCTCTCCGGGCCCCCAGTAAGATTTCCCACTGGCACAGCTATAGAGTTGAGTCCCCAGCCGAGTGTCCCAGGCCAAGTCCTCTACCACTCTCTCTGTAAAACCAGTGGTCTGTGTCCCTGCTCCAAGTAGCTGAGACACGTACCCTTTGAGATTAGATTTTCTCTCTCTCATACACAAACACACACACACACACACACACACACACACACACACACACACACACACACACACACACACACACACACATACACACACACACACACACACACACACACACACACACACAAACACACACCTGGGAAAGGCTGGTACAGATTTACTAGCTATGTATCTCTGTCCACGCTATAGGTAGATACTGCCACCAGGACACTCCAAAGCCAGCTATTCTAAGGCTCTTATAAGGGTAACCAGTTATTTTGAGTAAATTAATACTAATACAAATGGTGGTGTTGACCAAACAGCAACACTTTCAGGAGTGTCCACAGTGTCAGCAAATAAATATAAGTACTCTCAAAGGTTAAAATATTCTCTAAAGGATCAGCCACATTGAAAAGTTTAAATATATTTAATAATAAATAATAAAAGAACATGAAAATAGTAAATATCTATTTACAATAAACACCAGAGATTAAATCACAGGCAATATTAAAACAACACAGACGAATAGATTCACACAGATACAGAAAAACAGTGCTTAATTAATCTTATTATATTTTCCTGACTGATGTAAAGAATTACTGTTTCCTGGTTATTTACGAAAGCAAGGCAAGATGAACTGGGTGAGTGAGCCTTCTATGTCAGGTTCCAAAATCAGTCTGCCCTGAGACTTCAGTCTCATCTCATACTAAAACATCATTTCAGTGCTGGATTACAGAATGACATCACATACATCTGGTTATCTGACTTCTGGTTCCCATACTACCCCCTTTACTAGAAACTGAACCAGAATCTCACACATATGTGTTACCATACACACAGCTAGAGCTTTGCTAAGATGTATTATAATCTCTGGAATCCATAAAACCATTTCAACACTTCCACCCTTCCAGAGTAGCAATTAGTTCACTGCTAAGGGCATTACAGCAGGATTCCTAGTCCTTCTTTTCACAGACATTGTGTCTCTGGCTGCAATCAGAAATGTAAGATATAATCTTTTGGCCTAAACCAGGTTATTTAATTTCAGGATATTTTTCTAAAAGTTATCTGGATCTGAGCTTAACCTTTTCTCTTCCAGTATCCTCTGTTACAATATATACTACAATAGTACAGCCTGACGTATATGTATATTTCTTTTCTGTCCAGCAGGTCACACTGTTAGTACATTTTTAACACAAGTTGCTTAATAAATACATTTTTCAACACAAGCATCTATACAAATGAGTTTGATATACAAATGATAATTCTTAACAAAACTCCAGCTAGCTATACTGGCATATGTTACACATCTACTGCCCTACTTCTCCTGGCATAGCTGGCAATACCTCACATTGTCACATCTCTCCCCACTTTGAAGACTCAAGCTAGTTTCTCAAGTGACACTGAAGAAACATTGTTTGAGAGGAATGAGGCTATATGGTGATACATTAACCCATACCCTGTCTTGAGAACCAATCTGCATTGCCATTGCTGACCCCAATAGAGTGCTGCACTGTCATGTCATATGCCTGTAACCCTAGGCTCCACCTTAGTAACTTGGCATTTTCCTGGCTGGTTTGATGTAGCCATAGATCCCCCTCAGACGTCTCCTGCCACCCACTAGAAATACTCATCACCAGGGCCTCACTATCATGATAAGGCTTCATCATGTTAACATGGCTCAGTTTGTGCCCTGCCTCCTGCCTAGCAGTTCTACCATGTAGTTAACATCACTGATCTTCCTTACCACTTCAAAGAGTCCCTTCCAAGCTGCCTGTAGCTTATTGTGTTTGACAGGAATTAGTACCATAACTTGCTGTACCGCACTATACTCTCGGGCTTAAGCATTCCCGTCATACATAATTTCTGCTGTTGGGCTCCTGCTAGGTTATCCTGGGCCAACCCCATGAGCTTCCTAAGCCTTGTCCTGAGGTTTAGGACATATACCACAACAGACTCCTTGTGGGATTCACACTCACCGTCCCACTCATCGTGAATCAGATCTAAAGGCCTCTCACCCTGTGCCCATACAGCAATTCAAAGGGTGAAAACCTGTGGATTCCTGGGGTATCTCTCTGTATGCAAACAGCAAATGGGGCACATATTTGTCCCACTCTCTCTTAATCTGGTCTGCAAATCCTTATACCATGGTCTTAGTGTAGAGTTTAACCTCTCCACAAGACCATTAGTCTGGGGGTTGTAGCGGATGGTCTTTAGGTGCTTAAATCCACTGCATTCCCACAGACAAGCCAGCAGATCTGACATGCAATTGGAATCTCTGTCAGTCAGTATTTCTCTTGGGAAACCTACCCTGCTGAAAATCTCTAACAGAGCATTTGCTACCATCTCTGCCTGAATGGAGGACAGAGCTACCGCCTCAGAGTATCCAGTAGCATCATCTACTACCACCAGGATATACTTCTTCCCTGTGTAATTTAGAGTACTCGGAGGCCCCACAATATCCATAGCTACCCTCTAAAATGGCTCCTCAATCACAAACAAAGGGATCAAAGGAGCTTTCACCTTGTCTCCTGCTTTGCCTTTTTTTTGTCACTGCTCACAGATCCTGCAGTACCCTGTTACATCCCTTGCAATGCCAGGCCAATAAAAGTTCTGCATAATATGTCTCTTGGTATGCTTTATGCCCATATGACCTGCAAAGGTATGTCATAGGCCATGGCTAGAAGTGTCAGATGGTAAGCTCTGGGCACTACTAAGTTCTGTATTAACTCACCCTTTAGCCCACCCTCAGGGGTCCACTGCCTATACAGTATCTCTTTGTTCCAATATGCAGACTACCCTTTTCCTTGAGGGTCAGGTGCCTCCCAAGCTACCTCCCTCAAGCCTCGTAGTGTAGGGTCCGACAGCTGAGCCTGTCACAACTCTATTTTTGTGACCCTTCCCAGCTCTCTTTCCATGGGAAGTCTGGTATTCTCTGACAGTGGTGCCTCGCTGCCAGCCTGTGTACTACCACTCACCTCTGCCCTTGCAGTCACTTGGACCAAAGGAATATCAGTACCTACCAGCAGCTGTGGCTCACCTTCAGGCTCACTGCTACAGGGTAGCTCCCTCCCTGAAATAGCCACCTCATCAGCTCTGGCTTCTAGTGTGGGCTCTGAGAGGATCTCCCCAGGCTACCAGACCCGCATGCCTGTCTCCAAGCCTGACTGTGTGCAATTGCATGCACACAAGATACTGCATTATCAAAATCCTTTCCTATCAAGAAAGCTGCAGGGATATCCTCAAACACACCTACTTGCTTGTTTCCTTTTCCACTCTCCCAGTCAAGGTGCACCTTGGCCAAAGGCATTTGGAATAGGACCCCTCCTAAAGCTCTGACTGGAGTAGAATGCGCAAGCAAGTACTGCTCCTCTTCAACCACTGCAGGCTTCACAATGGTTATATCAGAGCCTGTGCCTCTCTTAGCAGTGGCCTGCTTTCCATCCAGTAAGATAGGATATAAACTCTGGTGATTGTTTGGTGCCCCTGTTGTCTCCAGACAACTTTCCACTGGTATACTGTTATTCCCACTTGTTGGCTCCCCCTCCTTTTGTTCCACACATTGCTTCCATTGAGATCTATATGATACATGTCCCCACTGGTTACATTTAAAACATGTAACCCTTGATCCTGGCAGTGTACCTGAACTAGTGGCTTCCCCTGTTATTGGTGGACTCTGTTGGGGTGGTTTAGTTTGCCCACCATGGGGTTCCTTATATCCCTGTGCAACACTGGGTATCCCCTTCTTGTGCAGTGAGGCCCTGCTTGGTAAGTAGAGATCCTTTTTTTTCCCCCAGCTCATCTGCAGAGTTACACTCCTGTTCTGACAACCAAATTCTCATGTCCTCAGGCAAAGTGCAAAGGGCTTGTTCCCTCACTGAAAGGACTTCCAGATCTTCAAAGGTGGTGACCTGATACCCACTCACCCACCTATGAACATAAGTGCTTAACTCAGCAGTATAATCACACACACTTTCATCTGCCTTGCGTCTATGCTCGCAAAACTTTTTTCTGTAAACTTCAGGTGTTAACTTAAAACATGCCAGTAAACATTTTTTTACTTTATCATAGTTGCCATTGCTGACCCCAACAGAGTGCTGCACTGTCATGTCATATGCCTGTAACCCTAGGCTCCACCTTAGTAACTTGGCATTTTCCTGGCTGGTTTGATGTAGCCATAGATCCCCCTCAGACGTCTCCTGCCACCCACTAGAAATACTCATCACCAGGGCCTCACTATCATAATATTAGACAATTTATAAACAGCAGCTACAGCTTTACCATGGAGTAATGGGGTCAGGAACCATACCCAGAGCTCTTGGTCAACATTACACTGTTGACATACTCTTTCATATATATGAATAAAACTATCAAAATGATCACCTTCTGTAAACTGTGGAAGAAATGTACTGACCTTTATTGCTTCTGGGGTTTGGTTATTCCCTTCTCCATTACCTCCACATTCCTATCACAGAATCAACATCCCCCTCTCACATTGATGCTGCTTCTCATTTTCTTTGGCCTCCAAACACTGCAGTCTCTCATAGGTAGGTTCATAGGTTTGTACTAGGCTAATGGTCCTGGAGCCTTTACAAGCCTAGCCCATAGAAGTGCCCCGGCATTTTGCCACCCGACATCAGTTCCCGCTGTGTGTGGGTATATCAGAATTTACTCATGGCTGCCTTTATTTAATCACCCGGGCTTTGCACTTGTGATCAAATCACACCAGCTGTATGTAAATCCTGATAGACCCACACTTTTTTGCTAAATTATACTCATATCACCTCAGTTGTGAACTGCTGATGTTGAAAAAAAATGGGGAGTGAGCCATGTAACCTGTATTATAGGATATTGCTGAATTATTTAATGTGACCATGACATTAGAGAGGACTTTATATTTTTAATTGTTTTTTTGCTTGATTTATCAGTTAACAAGTATTCTGGAATATGGTGGTTTGTTTAGAATTCCATTACATCAATGATGATTTTTTGAAATGTAGTTTTTGGGTCTTTTTTTGCTGAGTTATGTACAGATATGCTCAGAGGGTAAAATTAGACTGAGCGATATTTGTTTTCACATTTTCACATACAGTTTATAATGTTCCCATATATGTTCATAGGTCATAGGAGATTACTAGGCTAACAGCTTAAGAGCCCTTACAAGCCTAGCCAATATAACCCGATTTTACTCAAAATATATGGCCCCTAGGGTCAAGATGATACATGGATTTGTGCCTATGCCTTGAGTATCTTAACACAATTTACCATCCATAAGGGACATAGGCACCACCCCAAGTATGAATTTACGAGTCCTCATCCATTGATCAAAGTCAATAAGTAAGACATTAAGTAATTAATGTTAATGTCAAATATAAGCTAAGTGATATGAATGGCTAGTTTTGCCCCCAATAAACTGCCGAATTCCCTGAATATTAGATGGTACAGGCAATGCATCATTTATGTCATTGTATGTAATGCTTCACATGTGCTATTGTATGTTTACATAAAGCAACAGAGTAAAACTGTTTAAATTTGTGATGAACACACACAGCAGAACAATAAATTTTGATATTTTCAAAAATTCCCTGAACCATGCTATGTATATTTTCAAGTGTACCGGTGAAGGAATGTCAGCCAGTATAACTCATACAATAGAACCATTATCATACTGACAGATCACAAAGATACCAGCACAGTGTAAACTGACTTTGGTGTACATTGAAGGTTCAGTTTTCTTCATGGCGTACCTGTGCTCTATGGTATAGTCTTCATTTTCACACCAAAATCTCCTTGAGAAAGTGAGATAGGGGTAGTAGGCAAAGGCTTTGTGTCTTACAGCAGCTAATACATACTTGTAAGGATGGAAAATACAATATCTTCACCTCTGTACCACGTTATATTACTATGATTTAAGATTAGTGTATCTGAATAATCTCTTAATATTCCAACTACAAGCTCTTAGTAATACCCAGGTCAAACAATACTAGGGTGGGGAAGTGCCTACATCATTATGTACCATCTGACCCAGTCTTGGTATCAGTGACACTATGTAAAATAAATTCCTTAACAGTTCAGAATGTAATCCCAGTAAAGGTGGAGGATTACGAGCAGGTCACTCATCATAACTGGCATATTATGCGTTCAAGACAAGGATGCCAATAAATCCTGGCACTCACGTCAAGAACATATAATAAAGAGTTATGATTGGGGACCTGATCATAATTCTTTGCAGTGCATGGAGCTTTATTTGCTCCATGTAGTGCTAGTTACAGAAAAAAATCACAAAGTGTGTGATGGCTTTCAAAGCCACAAAGCACTTAGCAAGAGCTGACAGAAAGACAGTACAAGAGAGTAAGTTATATTAGAAAAAGTTAGGGTCACATTACTGACATAGACATTAGGTAGAAACAAATCTGTTTTTTATTCTGTCACTGTTTGCTGGCAGTACTGGCATGTTTAACTGCACAGCACAATACCCAATCTTAACAACTGAAGCAGGGGGTGCTTAATACATGTTAAGATTGGGTCTCGCGCATTTATCTTTTCCAGATATTGGAGCGTAATCGCTGTGTTCTACACATGGCAAAAGTATTAAAGATGTCTATCAGTGCAATACATGCCTAGAATAGTTTTGAAGCACTTTGTTACAAAGTATTACTCTGCACTTGTAATAGCATACGGAAGCTTTGCAATCATAGGAGGTTACTAGGCTATCGACCCGGAGGTCATTTCAAGCCTAGCTGCTTCATCCCAATATAATACTATAGATATTCTAGACAATACCCAGGACTGTATTTAGTAATGACTACAGATATCCAGGAGGGTTGTGGGCACTACCCCCGTAAGAATTTACAGTACCCTATCCACTCATCCAGGTTTCTTTTGAACAGTGTCACAGAGGTGCTCTACTTCACATGAATTGGCAGCCTATTCCAAAGATGCATTAGTCACTGTGAGACAAATCTGTCCCTCCAGCAGATCCTATTCAAGTTGCAGGCCTATTTAGGTCCCCGCAACAGGTAGCTCTAGTTCTGTTAAATAGGTTCATAAATTTAAGCTTAGCCAATTAGCCCAGGTAAGAATCAAACTCTGCACATTGCATTTGTACGGCAAAGATCTTAACCATTGTGCCAACCTCACAATTGTGGTTTATAAAACTAAAATACAACAAGTGCCACTGAGATTTGAACTCAGATCACTAGATTCAGAGTCCAGAGTATTAACTGGTACATCATGGAAACAGCTTACAACAAAGGTTGTACACTGTGTACTGGAACCCTGGACCATCTGTACTTCAAGTTTCACACTTAACACCTGCTGCCACAAGAATCAGAGACAGGTGTGTGTGTGTGTGTGTGTGTGTGTGTGTGTGTGTGTGTGTGTGTGTGTGTGTGTGTGTGTGTGTGTGTGTGTGTGTGTGTGTGTGTGTGTGTGTGTGTGTGTGTGTATGTGTGCGCATGTGTGTGTGTGTGTGTGTGTGTGTGTGTGTGTGTATATCACACGACTATTTTCTGACAATTGATGTATGAATAACGTATTCTTCTTGCCTCAGACAGTTAAAAATTCCATTAGTGTAGGAGCTTACAGTGATTAATGTGGGAAACTGAGGAGGATGCTAATAAAGGAAAAGAAGAAAATATCTTAAGGAGGGAAGAAAGGGATTAAGGAAAAGATTGAGGAAAAACTAAGTGTACTGTGAAAACTTACACAAGTGGGTGTGTAGAAATATGCAGGCAACAGGAAATGCAAAAGGCAGATCCAGAGACTTGTTTAAAGAAAAAGAAGGAAAATGCTCAAACAAAACTGGAAAGACAGGGTGCATTGTGTTTTTATTTTCCTTTGTTGCTTCTTTGATGTAAGATGTTCACGGAACTGGAGTATAGCAAGCAGTTGCTGCAAACATGAGTAGGAAAAGACTGTGTCTATGTTTGTACTGTGTGTGTGTGTGTGTGTGTGTGTGTGTGTGTGTGTGTGTGTGTGTGTGTGTGTGTGTGTGTGTCTGCATGTGCTTATGTTTAAAATAACTATCTTGTTCACTGGATGACAACAATAAGGCAGACTATCAGAAAACAAGCAGAAGTTCAAGTTCTTGAGAAGGTCAGAGAATGCAGGGCAGATTCCATTCCCTCTGCCATTGCAGTCCTACTGATGACACATCACCAGTGAACCTTAGAAAATTAGTTCATTTATTCTCCCATGACCTACGTAATCCAGTTCAGGTCAAGGGTGATCTGTATTCCAGTGCAGCATTCATTTGCAACATGACAGTGAAACATCCTTGAAGGGGCTCTAGTCTATTCTGACTTTAGACAATATCCCAGCTCCTTCACTTTTCACGATTGAGCAGGATACCTTGAGATACAGAAAAAGGATCAATTAGCAGCAAGAGAAAAATATAATTTGGCTAGCATCTCTTCAATAAGAGAAGCATATTAAATAAAAAGATGTTTAAGATCCTTCCAGACAGATATATAATTTGAGAAATCCTTCTTCCTCAATTGCAGTGCCAGTCACATTTACTTGCTTAGAGTCACACAGAAGCTGAGGTTATCAAACCATGGACCACTGGAAACAGCTTGTTAACTGCTCCCTTATCTTCTGTGCCAACTACCAGTTGCCTACGTCATTCACCTGACTAATTTCAGCATGCCTGTCACTGAGGAATAACTAGAAAAAAAAAGAAAAGCCTATTTACGAAGCAAAATATTTTGTGGGATAGTTACTATCATGTTGTGTGTCCAAATGCAGGACACCAGACAGTTTGGAGACAAGGATTTCTTGTGTAAATTTGTTGCATTATTTTTCATATCAATTGTACACACACACATATAGCACAGGTATGCAATCATCTCCATGATGGTTACTTCTTCAATACTGTCCTATGTATTTTGGGAAACCCCTTTAGACTTTATATAGGCAGAATCTGTCTCACATTGATTACACAGATTATTTTGGTGATCTGCTATCACCATATCACCCTTCTTTAGAGAAGAGAATGTAATTCTTTTTTGAGGTAATATATTGTGCAAAACTGAACATTTAAACAACATACATTTTATTTAACATTCGTTTACTGGGAAAGTCTGACTTGGAACAAGCCAATTTTCAGCAGATGCCCAGAGAGAAACTCTCCAGATGCATGTCTTTTTAACATGGGAGGAAACTGGATCACCCACAGGAAACCCACACAAACACAGGGAGGACATGCAGACTCTGCACAGAAGGTATCCCAGCTAAGAATCGAACCGGAAAACCTCTTGCTGTGAGGCAACAACGTTAACTGCTGCACCACTTCACCATCCATTTTATTTTGAAAGCATGCAGAATGAAAATTATTTGATGTAACAATTTACATTTTTGGCAAACATATAAAATATTTTAGCTTTTACAATCTCTAAGCATACTTTCTAGTCAGCAGTCATTTTATTACTTCATTTCTGGAACCATCTCAGTTTTCTGTACCTCTATGGAGCCTTACTTTATACTCTCATGAAGTACCTCTCACTTGTTATATGTCATTAATGGTTAAAGTGTTTATATCCATTAACATGTCTCTTTTGGTCAATTTTGTCACTTCTGGGTAATACATAATTCCTAAGCAATGTATCTGTTTGAATGGAACTTGACTAGTAAAATCATCAGGCTTTGAAAACACTGACTGAATCTTTCACTGTTTGGATTCCCCTAGTTGAGATAGCCGCTCATCTGATTGTGATGACTGTCTGCTTTAGTTTAGACATCTCAGGAACAGCCTGGTTGTGTGTTCAGCTTCTCCATACTACAGCTCCCTCATTGATTTAAATTACATACATTTTTGGTTCCACAGATTTGGCAAAAGCCATAGTGGTTGCCCCTCCCTCTCTTTATCTAACTTGATACAGACAGTCTGGTCTGGATTTAAGTTGGGCAAGGAATGAACCAAATGTCTTTTGTCATAGAAATTCTTGAATACAGATCTGGCCCTTTTATTTTGTTCTACAATGTCATGTGGAATTATCTTTTGGGATGATATTTTGAATCTGCTGGCATGTATCAGTTGTGCTGGCCCTGCTGCAGTCATTTTATGTTGCGTTGTTCTGCAGGACATCAGAGCTATAGGCAGATCTGTCTGGATAATAATTTTATTGACCATTTTAACTGCTCCCCCATCTTGTGGATAATGCAGGCTGGATGTTACATGGACAAACTCATGCTCATCTGCAAATTTCTGAAACTGTGTGAACACAAACGTAGTCTTATTATCTCTGATAAGTTTTATAAGAATCCCCTAATTGGAGAACATTGTCTTAAATTGGGGTGGGCTGGTTTAATATTTGTTCTAAGGAATTTATAATTCAAGCCCAGAAATCTTTGGGCATACTTAATTTTTGAGGTATAGGTGTACCAGTTTTCAATAAATGACTGAAATCACACATCACAAAAGTATTTTTCATTATGGGTAGTTCTGTGAGTACATTCAGGAATCTTTCGCAGTCATCTGGGAACAGGGATGGTGTCCCAAAGCAGACAATAGACTGATAATGTATCTCTTTCTGTGCATGTTGGAGTTCAAGAAGTTAATTTTGTGGAATTCCTGCATTTATACAAAGAACAAAAAAAAAATAAATAAATAAAACAAACAAATAAATAAATAACACTGAGGGTTGTCGATTTGTTTCTGGGAGGGAGGTACACAGTAGACTCTCCCTGTGTTTGTTCCCTCAGTGTGTGGATTTACCTTGCTAAAGTGAATTCAGGGCAAAAACGTTTACTTGTACCTCCATGAGAGAGGTGGAGCATTGATGGCAAAGCTTGCATTTAATTTGACCTGGAAGAAAAAAAATAATTGAAATCTGCATCAATAAGGAAATTAAAGTGGAACATTATATATATATATATATATATATATATATATATATATATATATATATATATATGTATATATATATATATATATATATATATATATATATATATATATGAAATTACTTAAGCAATGAAATATTTACGGTTATTGCTTGAGTGATCCTAAGAAAAGAAGAAAGTAATTTAGTGAGTTAGTTTTCAAGAGAGCTACTTAGAAAAGTAGCAAAGAAAAGTCATGTGACAAGATGAAAATTTAAACAGAGCAGTTTGGTGACTGAGACTGCAACATCTGCAGACTTTGACTGGCAATTAATATTTGAGTTTGGATGGCATTGAGGTTACTCTGGCTTGTGTAATTTGGTTAATAGGGTGATGCCTGGATAACCAAAGACAGCCATGGGTAAACCCTGCATTATTGACATCCCAGTATTATATATTTCAATCATACAGTGACATTATTTAAAAAAAAATAATGTTGAACTTCCTTTCTGATCTATCTCTTCTTACTAGCCACAGGTATCAGTGACACTCTAGAGATATAGTATTATTCATGGATTCAGCCATGTACATAACAACACTTATACAGGCAGCCATGTACATGGCAACACTTATACAGGCAGCCATGTACATGACAACACTTGTACAGGCAGCCATGTACATGACAACACTTGTACAGGCAGCCAAGTACATGACAACACTTGTACAGACAGCCATGTTCATGACAACACTTACACAAAGTACTGATTTCAGTGCAGTGGCTGATGTTGTTTATGTTTAGGTAGTGGGGTGTACATGTGCCCGGCTATTTATGTAGCAAGAACACTCATACTCCACTGTGTAATGATGACTGATGAAGCAATTTTTATGTGTTTTATCTTTTGACTAGTGTGTGTGTGTGTGTGTGTGTGTGTGTGTGTGTGTGTGTGTGTGTGTGTGTGTGTGTGTGTGTGTGTGTGTGTGTGCGTGCATGTCAAGTCTAGCTGTTTATTTTTTGTACTTGGTGTCTCAGAGGACATGGCATCTGTAGCATTTTGTTGTATGTTTTATCATGATTTCTAGTCCTTGTTCCAGAGAGTAATGCTTGGTTTACGGTGAACACTTATAGGTGAACAGACAGTTTTATTTACATTTATGAAGAGTAATTATCTTTCATTTTATAAATGCATGCATTCATTTATCCTACTAATGGGCACTGATAAAGTGATATGATAAAAACAGCTATTTGACCTGAAGTGTAACTGCTCTTTGCTTATAACCAACTGACATACCGATGTCATCACTGATTAATATTTTTTTGTTTTGCATGGTTAATTCCCCAAAGACAATCTAAACCACATAGGCAAGGTATTATTTTAAAGCTATTAACAAATAATAAGATCATACATATATGAATCGTAACCTTCTATGTGCTGTTTATTCTAAAGTAGACTAACGATAAATACATTTATATCCATTTTCTCATTTCCTGTCTTGTTTTACAACAGAAAACTGCACCCTACATCATCATTTTGGGGGGGGGGGGGGCACAATCTCTTCCAGAGGAAGAAGTGTGACAGCTCCTAGTTTTCATCCATTCAGCCATGAAAGTTATTTTGCTTCCTTCAAACTGGTGAAAAAAAAAAGTGTTTTTCAAAGTTGAGGACAAAAAAAAAAAAAAAAGATTCTGCTTTGAAACTGTAGCAAACCACTTGCTACAAATGTGAATATGTAACAAGTGACTTGTGACAGTTAAATAATAACACACTAAGTACTTTAGTCATGACCAGAAATGCAGTACTGGCATTTATTTTCGAAGCCGTGGTAACCTCGTGGCTTCATACACCAGGACTAGTATTGCACTATTGCACTCCTGCACCATCGACACCTGTTTATCGCTCAACCTAACAGCTTGCTCTCAGAACAGCAGTCCCATTCACCACATCCTAACTGCAGCTCTGGTCTGGTTTCTCCCCATTTTTAGAGGCACACCTCAGTTTTACTCAGGCAGGGAAACAACAGAGCAGCCCCTTGACATTCTAAGTTAAACATTTCATAGTGCATGGAAGGATGTTCTGAAATGCTCTTCTTTGTAGTTTATTGCTTAAGATTTAAGCTGTATTCTTGTAGTTTGAGTTCCAGAATGGAATGCTAGGAGAAAACTTTTAGGATGTCTTAAACAGAAGAGATCTATCACTCATCAGGCTTTCACCCTATTGAAAACTGAATCAGTGACAATCAGCTTTTTCTACATCCAAATAAAACAAAACTGCTCTTATTTCTCCCCAAATCCCAAACACACATAAAAGACATCTTCAAACTATCCTATCTCAACAATACTGAAATTGAAGTTGTACCTCACACAAAGTTACTTGGTGTCATAATAGATAATCAATTGAAATTTGATCTTCATATTCCAAAGTGCATAAAAACAACACACCAAAAACTGTGCATGCTCTATAGATCAAACAAATTCCTTACCAACTCAAGAGTTACTCTAGCCAATACATACCTCCTTCCTTCACTACTATGTGCCTCACCCATTTTCACCAATATTCAGATTTTCCTAAGATCAAAACTTGAGCTCTGCTACAACAAAGTAGCTAGATTTGCAGCCAGTCATGCAACTCCCACCACTGCTCCACCCTCAGATATTTAAACTGGATTGAGTTACCTCACTACCTGAAGTTCACCCATCTTCTCCTTGCTCATAAAATGGTATACAAATCCTCATCCTGCCCAGCAAGCAGAACCATTCTTAACCATTACCTCCCTTATCACCCTCTTCGCTCATCTGAGAAACACCTCCTTGAAATCCATAAACCAAAAAAAAATCTGTCGGTCACTGCCTATATTCCTATTCAGTAGCCATGGTCTGGAACAGTATTCCTACAGATATTAGAGCAATGCCACGTAGTCACATATTCAAACAATCTCTAAAGAGATTTCTCCTTAACTCCTGGCTCGGTACATGTCTTACACCAGGCTGACAGTACCTGTTACTCCTTCCTTCTGTTTCTTTCTCATCCCGCTCTTCCTTCTTCCTTCCTTCTGTTTTCCTTTGCTCTTCTTTTCCCCCTTTTCTTTCCTCCCTTCTCTTATTAGCCAAAGCACCAGCTACTTCTCTGATAGCTCCCTACTCCAACTCCATTACCTACTCTCCCCCTCAACTGCAAAATCTCTTTCATTTCACTTAGTCTTTTGCCCATATTTAAACTGCTTAACATCTTTACCATTGGTTATCACTATTGATTGTACTTTACTAGGTTTACAGTATCCTATGATTGTTATTTAATATTCACGGTATGATTTTCTGATCTGACTTTATTTATCCTGTATGCCGATTCTACTATTTGTGACTGTATTTCATGTGATAATATTATGTAGTTTATTAACTTAACTATGTATATTGGAGCCTTTCTCCCTGGGCCTCTGGTGAAAATGGGCTTCATGCCCATTTGGACCTTCCTGGTAAACAAATGCCAAATAAATAAAACATAAATAAAATATTACGTTGCTGTCCCAAAATATGTGCATGACAATACAGCCACATGCTTAGTAGATGTTAAAATTCACTCCCAAGTATTGCAAATGAACTACGTGGACATATATGCATTCACTCACTCACAGAATGGATATTACTGACAAGCCCCAAACTTCACAACTGCATGTCTATTCAAATGGTGAACTTGTGATACTACACAATTGTGCATGTGCACAAACAGAACTAGAGTACTGCAGCAGAATTGTGCAAGGCCCATAATCCACTGGTTGATGGATCTGAACCATCTGCTGCAACACACTGGCAGTTAACGCAGAGTATTAAGGCTATCAGCTATTTACCAAACTGCTTCTTGTAGTCCAGGGTTTGATTCCCTCAACCTTCTTTTGTCTACTGTGTGACTTTGAGCAAGTCACTTAACCAGACAATGCTCTGGGACTTTTGAAAAATTGGGATAGACTCCTCACTGGTCTTCTGGACCACATTTTTTAATAGTTACCTATGAATTTATGAAGCTATGTGCCTATTATACCTCTCAACCTCTTAACATAAAAATCTGGACAATGCCAAAATAATGGGAGGGGGCACAAAGCCCCCAAAATAGGGACAATTTTTAAATATTGCTTATACTTAGAAAGTTGCTAGAATAAAAGGTGTTGTGTTACCATCCATTTTCTTAAAGATATGAAGTCTGAAACTCAAATGCCTGTCATTATTTAGTGAATTTAGTCCTCACTGATTTGCCACAAGAATTCAGAATATCACAGATTTTATGAGGAACAGACCAAAGATGTGATGTCAAAATTGGGACATTCTGCGAAAATCTGAACAGTTGAGAGGTATGATGCCTACCTTACACCACTGTAAAAGTCACAAAGCATGTGATAGACTAACACTGGATTTGAGCCAGGGTGTGATCACAATAAATATATTTTCCCCCCACATCTGGACCTTCTGTGTAATGGCTGAATTTTATTCTAGTTATGCAAGCCTGGCAATGTGCTTGTACATGGTTAGCAGCAAAAAAACAAAACAAAAACTGATCACTGTTTTCTGCAGTGAGTCACCTTCAAGGCAACAAAGGTGCTGATGAGATTCCATTGTGCCAGAATACAACATGTAAAGAAAAAAATGATAGCTAATGAGCAAAGAAAATGAATTCAACAGATACCTGAAAAATACATTTGGGTATGTCCATTAGCTATATTTTATTTTCTGTTTACAGAATGTCCATATAAACACATTACATAACTATGAAGAGTAACAGGGATTTCTGTCAGAGAGACTGGTTTATGATCATTTTCACAATTATGTGCCCCATACTGTGCTTAATTAATACAAAGCTTCTGTTTTCTCTGCACTCGTGTATGCATGCATATATTCCTATACAAAATGCAATTGAAGCACTTTAACACCCCAAAAGATCTGCATTGAGCAATATGTGCTAATTGTTTTAGTTTAATTGTTCAAGGTAATTTGACACAATGTGATATTTGATTATTGATCTCCCACTAAGGGTTAGAATGATTTATAAATTGTGCACATCCTCTTAAAACAATTTAAGCATCATAATAGTAGAGGAAGGCTGAAGAGGTTTAAATGTTTAATTTGCAGCAGGCAATTTAAATTAATTTTCGTGTCCTTATATGATGTCCTGTAGTATTCCCAGATTGAACAGATTAACAGATTACACTTGATTCAAATGCATTTATTTTAATTTAATTATCATAACAATTATAAACATTGCACATAGCTCATTTAGAAAATATATTTTGAGAATTTTGTGAATAAATACTACATCAGTGCAACTTTAATTAACTTTCAGAATAAGAAAAAGGCAAACATGTTTACAATGTAATACAGTATAAATTCTATGGTTCAATTTATTGCAAATATTAATATTTTAATGCAGTTTTTTTACTTGTCATGAAGATACATTGCACAGGTTAACTTTAAGGAGCACAGTAGGCCTACATTCCAAGTCAAGTGGCATATAAATGATAGGAGAGTGGAGCAGGTCAGTGCTGTGTGCTACAGATAGCAGAGGATGAATATTATATGAAATGTTGCTTGTGATTTGGGCCGTTAAATGTTGTGGTCTGTTTGACAGTCATACAGTGGATACTGAAAAATGATATATCAGAGGAAGAAAACATTTTCAGGTCCCCATTTCTAACATTTTTATTTATTTATTTACTTACTTTGTTATTGGAGTTACTGGCCTTGTCTAAAAGATCCTTTTTAAGCATGCTCTGGACCTGAGGCATCATGGTTATACCATCACAGTGTGCAGATATATCTGGAGCATTATAACAATAGCATTTATGTATAACAATATTACAGTCATGACTATAATTTTCTTATTTACAGATGATTTGAGGATATTGACGCATAATTAAATGGTCTATATTACCTTATTGAATGATGAAAAGAGCGAACACTCTTTCATCAAACTGAAAAGGTTGAAACCCCTAAACAGCGAAGACACAGACCATCGATTTTTTCCCAGGGAAAAAAAAATTGGTGGGCTGTCTTCAAGACTTTGCCATTTTCTCTACTATGGTACGATCTCGGAGTTGGTATATTTAAGTAGGGGGTCTGTTGGGGGAACAGCCGCCCATTTTATTTTGTGTTTGAATTATTTTTTTTTTTTTTTTTTTGCAGAACAGCGATTTTTTTTCTCTGGGAAAAAAATCGCTGTTCTGTGTCTTCACTCTTTAGTGGTTTTGACCTTTTCAGTTTGATGAAAGAGTGTTCACTGTTTTCATCATTCGGTAAGGTAATATAGACCCTAATTAAAGTATTTACAGTTATTTATAACATGAATAAGAAGGACATTTGACAGAAAAACAAACATTATGGCAACGACAAATCAGGTAAGTCATGCCAACCTCCAGAAAAATAAGCAAATGTCTAGTGTGACTGGCCTGGTCATCAATTTTAAAATAAAAAATAAGTAAACTAATAAAAATAACATACAATAAGTCACTTCTGGACAGTAACATGCTGCAGTTTTGAAATAATACTGTTTTACGTATTTCAGTGGAATTTATGTTCTTGGGCTTCCACAGAAAATGAGTCATGTTCAGTCAGAATTTAGACTTTTTTGGTCAATGAAGTGAAATAAATAGCTATAATAAATATATAGGCAGACATAGTTTTTCACTGACAGACCAGTGTGGTTTTCTTTGTTAGATATTTGCTTATCCATGTAAAAAAAGCACATTATGATACACTTTCCATGCAGTACGGTATGTGTGTGTGTGTGTGTGTGTGTGTGTGTGTGTGTGTGTGTGTGTGTGTGTGTGTGTGTGTGTGTGTGTGTATATATATATATATATATATATATATATATATATATATATATATATATGTATAGATATAGCTATAGATATAGATATTTAAAATAGTCCTCTTTCATGAATGGTGAAGTGTGGGGGAACAGCTATGACGGCCTAGAAGTACTTCTGAATAGCACAATTTCATGATATTTGAGAAGTATTATACATTATAGTCACTTTCTGCATCTATAATGTTAACTATAACTGTCTAATGAATATGGTGGTATCTACAATAACACAGGAAAAAGAATGGTATCATCTGAGTGCCATTATCCTTACAGTTTTTGATGACTGAAATGAAGTGTAAGATCATATGCAAATAACAGATTGACTTGTATTTTAAAACAAAGACTGGTTTCATGTCGTGGTTCCATAATTAGCATTATCTGAAAATGCCCATATTCATGTAATTTAGTTTTATCCTTTTCTTTAAATTAACCCATCTTTCATTGCTCACAAAATCTAACTCAGCTTGTTCCACCCCTCATTTAAGCTCAGGCATTGATGGCATCTTTTTGCAAAGACTGTAACTGGCTGCATAATTATGTGATCCAACTACTTTTCATACAAACTAATTGGATTTCTTTTGTATTTAATTATTTCTTTTTTCTGGCAGTTAGTACAGAGGACTGAAGTTATGAGCTGTTAACAAGCTACTTCCTGTAGTCCATTTCACCCTAAATTTGCCTACTGTGTGACTGAAAACAACACTTTACCGGACTATGCTCCAGGGCAATTGGGAAAACTGGGCTAGGCTCCTTAATGGTCTTCTTGGCTGAAATGTCTAGTAACTACTTCTGAAAGGAATAAAGTGCTGCTAATTTCCACAGATATGTTAAACTGACTCACTGGAGTGTATAATGCTTAAAGATAAAACTGGAAACTTTTCTCATAAAAGATGATTTTTCCACACATAGGTTCATAGGTTCATAGGTTCATACTAGGCTATCTGCCCAAGGGCATTTATAAGCCTAGCCCATAGTTATGTGGCTTTCGCCACCCCTTTAGTTTGAATAAAACTATGCCTATTATTTTGCTGTGCCTCTGTCAAGCGGTGACACTGAAGTAATCCCTGGGGTATATCTGCGATCTCCCATCCATTGGTCAAGATTCCTCTTGAACAAGGCCAGCGAGGTGCTCTGCCTCACATGTACCGGGATTTTGTTCCACAGCATAGGGAGTCTCTGGGTGATGAATCTGTCCCTCCAGCACGTTCTATTAATAACCGTGTCAAGGTTTAAGTCTCCGCCCTTGTGGTTCTGAGGGATCTAGATTTTTGAGGTGAAGCATATTCATCAAATCTGGGTTTGAAATGGCCTTATATGTCAGGCACAGGTCACCTCTGAGCAAGCGGTATGAGACTGAATAGAGCTGGAGTTCTTTCAGTCGGGCAGCATAAGACATATTTTTGAGACCCTTTATCCTTTTGGTGAGGAACTTTTGGGGCCTTTCCAGCTGCTGCAGGTGTCGGGTCAGATACATTCCGAATGGGGCATTGTACTCAATCATAGGTCTAATGAGTGATGAGTACAGGGCGACGATGACCTCCCTTGATCTAGATGTGAATCCCTTCATGATCAGGTGGGCAATGTAGAAGGTTTTCCTAACTACTTTAGCAACATGAGTGTCAAGCGAAGGCTACTGTCAACCTGGGTCCCCAGATCCCTGATGACTTCTTCTGTGCTCAGTGGATTGCCACCTATATGGTAGCTAGGGGTAACCTTGTTTTTCCCGAAGGGTATGACTATGCATTTCTTGGCGTTTAACTTTAGGCCATGGCTCTGGCACCAGTTATCCATTTCTGTGAGGCCGTTCTGAAGGATATCTGTGTCAGATGTGTTTTCGACTATGGCGCCCAGTTTGCAGTCATCTGCAAACTTTGTCAGCCATAACCCTCCTGTGTTTGCTTGTACTTCAGAAAAGTAGATGCCGAACAAGAGTGGACCCAGGACTGAGCCCTGTGGGACACCACTTGTGACAGGCTTTGAGTCTGACATGGCTCCAGCAACTCTGACCCTGTGGGTTCTGTCACTTAGCCAGTTTGCAACCCATCTTGTGATGTATGGGTTTACATTCAAGCTGATGAGTTTTTCGATGATACCTGAGTGGGGTATTGTGTGAAGGCCTTTGCCAGGTCGAGGTAGGCTGTATGGACTGCCTTTCCCTCATCAATGGCCTTGGTGACTGTCTCGAAAAAGTCAACCAAGTTTAAAAGACATGATCTGCCTTTGACAAAGCCAAACTGGGTTGGATCCAAAGTCTGCAAGTTCCCTATGTCTTTATTTATGAGTTCCATTATGATCCTCTCCATGGCTTTGCAGATAAGGCTTGTCAAGCTAATGGGATGGTAATTTCCAGGGTCGGTGGAGGCACCGCCCTTGTGAAGTGGGACCACAGTCACTGTGCGCCACTCCTTGGGTACATATCCTGAGGTGAGGCTAAGATTAAACAGCTGTCCTAACTGCGGGTTTAATTCCTCATTGAGTTCGTGGAGCACACAGCCGGGGACACCATCTGGTCCCATGGATGCTGTGTTTTTTGCCTTGGAGAGAGCAGTTCTCACCTGGGCGTTGGAGATGTTTGGGGGGCTACAATCCTCTGGTATAGATATCTCTCCTTTTGGGGAAGGGGAGAAGTTTGCACTGAACCTGTCAGCCAGTATGTTGGCAATGTGTGTAGGTTCAGTAATCTTCACATCATTTTGAACTAATTCTGAGCATATCTGGGAGTTTCCTCCTAGGTTTCTAACATAGCTAAAGAAGGCCTTATGATTGTCTTTTGAGTCCTTGGCGATTTTTCTCTCAAAATTTGCCTTGGATGATTTTATTAGAGCTCTTAGTTTTTTACTTATAATGATCAAAGGTGTCTTACCTTTCAAGGATTTTGCTCTATCTTGTAGTAGCTTCCTCCTTTTGTTGTAGAGCTTGTTTATGGCTGGGGTCCACCAGACTGGACGCTTGCCTTTGGTACAAAGAGTCTTAGTTTTGTTTGGGATTGCCTGATCCATGCAGTCCTGTAGGTGCTGGTAGAAGGCATTTGTAAGTGATTCAGCGGTTTGAGTAATGTTTACCACTGGCTCAGGGGCCTTAAAGGAGACCACACTAGTTTTTAGAAGTGTGAAGTTGGCTTTTGAGAAGTTTTTCACTGTGGTCTTTTTTATTTCAGGTGGGGGCGGGATGAGGACCTCCAGCGAGATTAGTTTATGATCTGATCTCACCAGTGAGGGGTATACTTCTGGTGTTGAACATTGTGATCCCATGTTCGTGATGATAAGATCAAGTATGTTTTCTCCTCTTGTGGGGATGGTGACTAGTTGTTCCATGGCATTTGAGTTTATGAACTCCAGGAACCTTTGGGCTAGAGTGTTTGGGCTTGAGTAGTGTTCCCAGTCTATATTAGGGTAGTTGAAGTCACCTAGTATGATGGTGTTTGGAGATACATTTATCCCCTCCAATGTTTTCAGGAAGGCCATGTGAGGTTCCTGAGTTTGAGAGGGTGGCCTGTAACATGCTACAAATTGCAGAGCAGTCTTGCCTATGGTTAATCGCACCTGGATGGTCTCCAATGCATCGTGCGTTGCCACCAACCTTGAGGTGTGGGTGTCCTTTATGAATATGGACACCCCCCCTCCTTTCTTGGTGTTGTCCGGATTTTGGGGCTGGAACGCATGATATGAGGTGAAACCTGATAGTGCTGGGGTGCTCTCAGGAGCCTTGAACCAGGTTTCTGTCACAGCACAGACATCGATGTTCTCCATACTGAGAAGGGCCTCGAGTGCGTGCATCTTGAGATTGAGACTTCTGGCATTGAGCAGCATTACCCTTAGTTTAGTTTTTTGTGTTCTAGGGTGGTAGGTTTAGAATTTGAGCCTTGCCTAAAAAAGGCACTATGGGGGTGGCAAGAGCCTTTGCCAATATCCGGAAGCCTAGGGGTGACAGGTGCAAGCCGTCCCTTGCGAAGCAGCGTGGCTTGTCCAGCATGTCATCCCAGGCAGACAGACATTGGATCCCCTTTGAATGACACCAGAATGTAAGCCAATTATTAAAGCTGATCATCTTATCACTGTATTGTGGCATCATTCTAGGTGAAGGTAGGATACTGCTCAAGGTCAGGGTCATACCTGCCTGGGCTACATAATCAGAGAGCTCCTCCATGTCTCTTTTCATGTAGTCCAGGGAGTGCGTCTCAGGTCGTTGACACCAGCGTGGACAATGACTGAGTCGTACTTGTACCTGCTGTTGAGAGACCTGAGTGCTTGCGTTATGTGGCGGATTCTAACGCCCGACAGGCAGCTTACTGTGACCTTCTCCTTACTCAGTCTGGTGAGCGGGACGTCAGTGTGTTTGACTATGGAGTCACCTATGACAAGTATGTTTGGTGTTGTATTTGGCCTTAAGGGCAGTGACTGCTTTGCACACTGATTTTGTTGTTTATGTGTTGTTTGTGTGGTGTATTGAGTTTGCAGTTGCTTGGGTGTCTGCTTTGGAGGCCTCTGCTGTTTAGGTAAATTTTTACTCAGAGCCTCCGAGTATGTCTTAGTGTGTTTATGTGTTTGATTCAGTGGTGTGGTTGAGTTATGTGAGACTGGTATTGTGGTGTGTGTAGTTGCCTTCTCCTCCTGCCTGGTCTTGCCAGTCCTGAGTTGAGATAGCTCAGCCTCCAGTCTGGCTAAATAGCTGCATCTCTCACAAGTGTTAGTGTTACGTGGGAGGAGGAGAGGGTTGTCCGTGTACATGAGGCAATTGTAACATTGTATCAGAATTCCCAGATTCACCAACTGGGCAGGAGAGGACGCCAGCATCTGACCCTTCGACATGCTAGAAAGAATTATGAGTTGGTATGAGACAGAAAAGTAGTGGGCTTAGCAGGGAAGTGGGCACTCCTGGGGGGTTTTGCTAGTGAGAGATTTGTATAATATAGGAGTGCTTGACCTGCAAAGGGAATGCTTATAAGACAAGGGATATGCTTATAAGACAAGTGCTGAGCTTTTTGAGAAGAAAAAGCTATTTGGAACAAGTGCTGCACTTTTTAGTGAAGGTGTAAACTGTTTAGGTTCCTAACAGAGCAGTTCTAAGGGAAAAATTGAAGAACAGACATACAAAGTTAACTTGAGGTTAGGGCTGACAAGATGGGTGCAACCATAATTCACAATCTAGTACTGCAGAGGAGTTGCTAGGTAATCTATTGGTCAGGGTGAGACCTTCATTTGCCTCCCCCACCAAACCTAAAAAGCAAAAAAAAAATTTGAACAGCGGTGGGGAAAAATGGCTTGGCAACTTTTCACAAAAACATAAAAGCAGGTCCAAACAGGAAAGCATTATTGAAAGTTTAACTCATCTTCAGAGTAAATCGTTTAACTGTTATGTAATGCATAACTAAACAAAACATTAGTTTAAAGAAACCACACAGTTCCCTTTCCCTTAAAGTATTAAAAATAAAGCATGACTGAGTAACATTATACTTTTGATGCATGAAGTATAGTAATTAACTAAGCATTCCTGTTCATAATCATCAAAGATACCCACACCTCCAGGTTAGTGGCACTGCACGAAGCATCGGAGACCATCCATGTGCAACTAACAGTGGGCAAAACTGCCTTTCAGTTTGTAGCCTGCTACAGACCACCCTCCCAAACACAGGAACCCCACTCAGCTTTCCTGAGAACACTGGAAAATATGAAGGTCTCTCCAAACACCATTATATTGGGTGACTTCAACTACCCAGACATTGATTGGGAAAACTACTCAAGCCCAAACACCCTCATCCAACGGTTCCTAGAATTTATAAACTCAAATGCTGTGGAACAACTGGTCATCACTCCCACAAGAGGGGAAAACATATTGGACCTGGTCATCACCAACATGGGGTCTCTATGTTCCACACCAGAGGTATACCTCTCATTGGTAAGATCAGACCATAAATTAATCTCACTGGACATCCATATTCCGTCCCCACCCCCAGCCAAAGAAACCATGGTGAAGAACTTCTCAAAAGTAAACTTCACACTTCTCAAAACCAAGGTGGAATCCTTCAAAGGCCCCAGGCCAGTGGAAACTATGGCCCAAAAGGCAGAATCCTTTACAAAAGCATTCTATGGACATCTACAGGAATGCATGGAGCATGCTATTCCAAATAAAACCAAGACTTACTCCTCCAAAGGCAGGAAACCTGTCTGGTAGACCCCGGCCATAAATAAGCTATATAACAGAAGGAGGAAGCTACTACATGATAGAGCAAAATCCAAAAAAGGGAAGGCATCTCTGGTCAGTACTAGCAAGAAACTATGATCCCTCATAAAATCATCTAAGGCCAACTTCGAAAGAAAAAATGCACAAGACACTAAAGATAATCACAAGGCCTTCTTTAGTTATGTCAGGAACCTGGGAGGCAACTCCCAGATATGCTCAGAGTTAGTGCAAAATGAAAAAAATACAATGAACCCACAGACATTGCCAACATCCTGGCAGAAAGGTTCAGTGCAAACTTCTCCCCCCCTTCCCCTCCAAAAGAGCAAATGTCTATCCCAACAGAATGCAGCCTCCCTGTGATCACAGATGCACAGGTGAGAGTTGCCCTCTCCAAAGCAAAAAACACAGCATCAATGGGACCAGATGGTGTCCCGGGCTGCATCTTACACGAGCTCCAAGAAGAACTAAACCCACACATAAAGACACTGTTCAATCTCAGCCTTACTACAGGATATGTACCCAAGGAATGGCATACAGCAACAGTGGTCCTGCCCCACAATGGTGGTGCCACAACGGACCCCGGAAACTATCGCCCTATAAGCCCGACTAGCCTGGTCTGCAAAGCTATGGAGCGTATCATCATGGAAATCATAAACAAAGACATTGGGAACCTCCAGGCACTGGATCCTACCCAATTCGGCTTTGTTAAGGGCAGATCTTGCCTCTTGAACCTGGTCAACTTTTTTGAAACTGTTACCAAAGCCATAGATGAAGGGAAGGTAGTCCACACAGCCTACCTGGACCTTGCAAAAGCATTCGACACAATACCCCACTCAGGCATCATAAATAAGCTCACCAGCTTAAATATCAACCCCTATGTCACAAGATGGGTTGCAAACTGGCTCAGGGATAGAACCCACATGGTCAGAATTGCAGGTGCCATGTCAGACTCTAAACCAGTTACAAGTGGCATCCCACAAGGCTCAGTCCTGGGACCTCTCTTGTTCGGTATATATTTCTCCGAGGTACAGGCTAACACAGGTGGACTATGGCTGACAAAGTTCACAGATGACTGCAAACTGGGTGCCATAATCGACTCTCTGGCTGACACGAGCATCCTCCCAAAGGGTCTCACAGAGATGGATAACTGGTGGCCAGAGCCATGGCCTAAAGCTAAATGCCAAAAAGTGCTTTGTCAACCCCTTTGGGAAAAACAAAAGTGCCCACAAATTACCACATAGGTGGTAATCCATTAAGTACGGAAGACGTAATTAGGGATTTGGGGACACAAGTAGATAGTAATCTCTCCTTTGACAATCACGTTGCGAAAGTAGTTAGAAAGACCTTCTATATAGCCCACCTTATCACAAAAGGGTTCACATCTAGATCAAGAGAGATCATTGTGCCCCTCTGCTCATCACTTATCAGGCCCATAATTGAATACAATGCCCCATTTGGGATGTACCTTACCCGACACCTGCAGCAACTGGAAAGACCCCAAAAGTACTACACCAAGAGGATCAAGGGACTCAAACAGATGCCCTATGCAGTTCGGCTAATGAAACTCCAGCTCTACTCAGTTGCATACTCAGAGGCGATCTGTGTCTGATGTATAAAGCCATGTCCAACCCAGAATTAATGGACATGCTTCACCTCAAGAAATCTAAATCCGTTAGAGCTACACACTCCAGGGACTTGAACCTCAGCACAGAAATAAATAGGACATGCTGGAGGGACAGATTCATATCTCAGAGGCTCCCCTCACTCTGTAACAAAATCCCAATCCATATTAGGCAGAGCCCCTCACTGACCCTATTCAAGAGAAATCTTGATGAGTGGATGGGAGATCGTAAGTTTACCCCTGGGATCTCTTCTGTGGCCTTACTAGACAGAGGTACAGTAAACTAACCTTAATAGGGCTACCTTCTGTGACCTACTATACAGAGGCACAGTCAACTAATCTCAAAGGGTGTCGAAAGCCAAACACACTCTGGCTAGGCTTATAAGTGCCCTAGGGCAGATAGCCTAGTATCAACCTATGAATGAACCTATGAATGAACCTATGAACAGTCTTGGGAAGGGTACCAAAAATGTTAGTTTTCAGTCCCTTCTATTACTGTTTCATCTGACAGAAGCTTTAATGTGCCATGGAAAAGTTTAATTTTTGCTGTAATGCAGGATTGATGTAATGGTCCCAAAACCATGCCACAGGGCAAAGTATAAACAATGTTAAACAGTTTAAATACTACCATCCATCTAAAGGACATGTCACAAACATTTCTTCAATTGCATAGTACCTTTCTTTACCTGCTCACTCCCGTATATGTAATGCACCTCATTGACTCACTCATCCTAAATTGTGATTGAGCTTTACCACATCATTACTTCTCTAAGCTCACACCACATAGTCACCTCTTTATTTCATCTTATAGGTATATCTTAACTTCCTAACTTTGCAACTACCCCAGCACTTCTACTTCTCCTACTTTAACTCTATTCTCCTTTTTATATTCCAGTAATGTAACTGTACATATATCTGGTTTGTTAGAAGTTTTATGTATATAGTTTGTCATTGAGGATCTTTGCTTCTTGAACTGTTAATTACCATTGTTATGGAAGATACCTTTGTGTAACAACAGAGTTGCTAAACAGAGAATGCAAAGACTGAATATTTTTAATGTCTTTGTCTGCAGTTAGGGTCTCCATTCTGCGTGCATAAAAAAATCTCGCGTTTAGCTGTTACTTTATTTTTTCACTTGTCTTTCTCACATCCATATAAAACACAGGGTAAATGAAAATGAACATGCCTTATCCAGATATTAATTTATAGCATCAGTTTACCATTTCAGAATTAATTCAGCACAAACCACATTTGTTTGCAGGTACAATTGAAATGCTAGCAGCAGCAGCATAAAAAGTTACAGCTTGCCTATTGTGCTACATACAAAAATTCGCAATGTATAGCATATGTGAGCAATGTGGGCAGGCATTCAGAGGTGTGCATTGCAGACATTGTGCAATCCCCCAAAGATACTGTTGTGCTGAGTCATTGTGACCCCAAAGGCAAATTAGGCAATAGATGATGACCTGCTGAGACAGTATGCTGCTAATATGAAATTCTTGCACCACTCTACTGCCTTTGCAAAATATTAAGCCAGAGCTGTCATAGGAAACCTAGGCTACAATAACCTGATGAATTACAGCATCTGATTGATTATTTACATAGTACCACAGACTTCCTTAGGTTTACTCATCAATGCTCCTATGAATCTATTGAATTTTTGGATGTCACTTTAAATAAAGTGTAAAGAGATTGTCACCAGTGTATATATATATATATATATATATATATATATATATATATATATATATATATATATAGGAAACCTAGCTGCAGAAACAGTATCCTTCATAAAGCAAGTATGCACCCTGGGCATGTATATAGAAATGTTATAAAGGGACGATTTGAGAGTTAGCCGTTTGCATAATACTAATGAAGGTTTAGATAACACTGTACCAGTACTAAAGAGAGGATTTAAGGATAGAGGTTATAGTAATAGAGATATCAATAATAGCATTAAGAACATGTCTGAAAAACGAGGACACAAAGGTAAACCATTATTCTCAGAAACCACAGAGGAGGAGAATAATACACATAGAAACAACAACACAAAGATTAGGTTCCCAGTGACTTACTCTCATGACATTAGGAGATTCTGCAGGATCTTTGAAAAAAAATGGAACATTTGAAGATCAGTGCATGAGCTGGAAGGCATTATAGATGATAAACTTAATTTTTCTTTTATCAACAAAAAATCTCTGAAAAGACAGCTTTGTTATAAATCAAGTATCAATAAACAACCTACATCATCACAAAGAATAGGGACATTCCCCTGCAGAAATTGCATGGCCTGCAACTATCTCTATCACAAATCTATTTTTTTTGCATCCCACCACAAACTTTAACATAGAGATTAATTTTTATGCAGACTGCAAAACACAACATCTTGTCTACCTTAGCTATTGTACCAAATGTTTTGCGTTCTATACAGGCAAAACCAATAGGTGCCTTAAAGAACGTGTGCTGGAGCACCTGAGAGATATAACTAACAAGAAAGATACCAGTGCTCTAGCAAAACACGTACAAGCTGAAAGCACACAACATGTTTTTAATTTTATGGTAATAGAGATTATTGGTAAGAACATCAGAGGTGGGGATATAAAAAACAAAGTGGAAGAGGCAGGACAGAAATGGATTCTGCAGCTGCAGGCAGATAAGTTCCCAGGGCTAAATAGTGCAGTTTCATTGAAACCCTTTTTAAAAACGAGATCCTTAAAACACTAAACAATAAGCATTATTTACAATATGTATTTTTATTCTTATATGTATGAATTCTGAATATGTTTTAAACTGGTTTTAATATATTTTTCTTATATACTTTGTCTTAATTGATGATTAATGACATCATAGAGAACAGTTTTTTGATTGAATATCTCTCCGTTTACATTTTATTGTTCTGCTGTAAGTGAATGAGTCTGAAGAAGCGATCAGTTGTTGTATCGCGAAAGCGCTTACTCTTGTACCTCTCATTAAAGCTTTACCTTTTTTGGAATTTGGATACCTACTCAGCCGTGGTCAGTTCGCTTATTTTATTTTTGTTATAACCTATTCAGCCTGCTAACTGGTTGTCTGCTCTTTTATCACTTCTAAGCATGATACTACTTAAGCACCCAAAAATAAATGGCAAGAAGAAAATGGCTGTGCTGTGTCAACATTAAATTCAGGTTAGAGAGTTTACAATTTTCAGCCAGGTAAAAGTACGTACAATATTTTCACATACAAACTGAACCATCAGTGAAGCAAGGATCTGGACTGGACAGCACTCTTAGATGTAATTTCTCTGATGTATAGTAACATAATGAGCAACTGAACAATGACTGGGCATGTTATGCATGCATGGAAGTCAATAAGTCCTTCCTTCCATGTGAAGAAAATGTGTGGTGTTATTATGAATTCACCATATCCCCTCCCTATGATCCAACACAATATGTACAACAAGTCAACAACAAAGTATCAGAGGAAAAACTCTACAGTAAAAACTACATCCAGGAAGGAACCAATGCAAATGAAAAATAGTTACTATACATTACAGGAATGCACAATACAATGATCATGCAAGCAAGCTATTCTCAGAAACTTCATAAGAAAACAGAAGTCATTCAACTAATAGTTCTTGTCTTGATGAATTTATCCCCCCCCCAATAAAACAGCATAACGTTTATTGAAATTTTAATTAGAAATATCTGCCCTATATAGCAAAAACAAATACACAATAACTAGCAATTAGAGGCAATCCCCTACAGCATTTTGTCTTTTGTGCTCTGCATTCATCAAAAATAGACTCTCTCATGGGAATCAGGGACAAGTCCAGAAATAATCAGACAGGGACACGTAATAATATCAGCACTGTTAACTTGAATCCTTGACAGAATAAGAGAATGTGAATGAATATGCACTTTTTAATTAATGTTGTTATTTGCCACCCTCTCAAACTCAGGAACCTCACATGGCCTTCCTGAAAACATTGGAGGGGATAAATGTATCTCCAAACACCATCATACTAGGTGACTTCAACTACCCTAATATAGACTGGGAACACTACTCAAGCCCGAACACTCTAACCCAAAGATTCCTGGAGTTCATAAACTCAAATGCCATGGAACAACTAGTCACCATCCCCACAAGAGGTGAAAACATACTTGATCTCATCATCACGAACATGGGATCAAAATGTTCAACACCGGAAGTATATCCCTCACTGGTGAGATCAGATCATAAACTAATCTCGCTGGAGGTCCTCATCCCGCCCCACCTGAAACAAAAAGACCACAGTGAAAAACTTCTCAAAAGCCGATTTCACACTTCTAAAAACTAGTGTGGTCTCCTTTAAGGCCCCTGAGCCAGTGGTAAACATTACTCAAACCGCTGAATCACTTACAAATGCCTTCTACCAGCACCTACAGGACTGCATGGATCAGGCAATCCCAAACAAAACTAAGACTCTCTGTACCAAAGGCAAGCGTCCAGTCTGGTGGACCCCAGCCATAAACAAGCTCTACAACAAAAGGAGGAAGCTACTACAAGATAGAGCAAAATCCTTGAAAGGTAAGACACCTTTGATCATTATAAGTAAAAACTAAGAGCTCTCATAAAATCATCCAAGGCAAATTTTGAGAGAAAAATCGCCAAGGACTCTAAAGACAATCATAAGGCCTTCTTTAGCTATGTTAGAAACCTAGGAGGAAACTCCCAGATATGCTCAGAATTAGTTCAAAATGATGTGAAAATTACTGAACCTACACACATTGCTAACATACTGGCTGACAGGTTCAGTGCAAACTTCTCCCCTCCCCAAAAGGAGAGATATCTATTCCAGAGGATTGTAGCCCCCAAACATCTCCAACGCCCAGGTGAGAACTGCCCTCACTAAGGCAAAAACACAGCATCCATGGGACCGGATGGTGTCCCCGGCTGTGTGCTTCATGAACTCAACGAGGAATTAAACCCACAGTTAGGACAGCTGTTTAATCTTAGCCTCACCTCAGGATACGCACTCAAGGAGTGGCGCACGGCGACTGTGGTCCCACTTCATAAGGGCGGTGCCTCCACAGACCCTGGAAATTACCGCCCCATTAGCTTGACAAGCCTTATCTGCAAAGCCATGGAGAGGATCATAATGGAACTCATAAATAAAGACATAGGGAACTTGCAGACTTTGGATCCAACCCAGTTTGGCTTTGTCAAAGGCAGATCCTGCCTCTTAAACTTGGTTGACTTTTTCGAGACAGTCACCAAGGCCATTGATGAGGGAAAGGCAGTCCATACAGCCTACCTCGACCTGGCAAAGGCCTTCACACAATACCCCACTCAGGTATCATCGAAAAACTCATCAGCTTGAATGTAAACCCATACATCACAAGATGGGTTGCAAACTGGCTAAGCGACAGAACCCACAGGGTCAGAGTTGCTGGAGCCATGTCAGACTCAAAGCCTGTCACAAGTGGTGTCCCACAGGGCTCAGTCCTGGGTCCACTCTTGTTCGGCATCTACTTTTCTGAAGTACAAGCAAACACAGGAGGGTTATGGCTGACAAAGTTTGCAGATGACTGCAAACTGGGCGCCATAGTCGAAAACACATCTGACACAGATATCCTCCAGAAGGGCCTCACAGAAACGGATAACTGGTGCCAGAGCCATGGCCTGAAGTTAAACGCCAAAAATGCATAGTCATACCCTTCGGGAAAAACAAGGTTACCCCTAGCTACCATATAGGTGACAATCCACTGAGCACAGAAAAAGTCATCAGGGATCTGGGGACCCAAGTTGACAGTAGTCTTCGTTTGACACTCATGTTGCTAAAGTAGTTAGGAAAACCTTCTATATCGCCCACCTGATCATGAAGGGATTCACATCTAGATCAAGGGAGGTCATCGTCCCCTGTACTCATCACTCATTAGACCTATGATTGAGTACAATGCCCCGTTCGAATGTATCTGACCAGACACCTGATGCAGCTTGAAAGGCCCCAAAAGTTCCTCACCAAAAGGATAAAGGGTCTCAAAAATATGTCTTATGCTGCCCGACTGAAAGAACTCCAGCTTTATTCAGTCTCATACCGCTTGCTCAGAGGTGACCTGTGCCTGACATATAAGGCCATGTCAAACCCAGATTTGATGAATATGCTTCACCTCAAAAATCTAGATCCCTCAGAACCACAAGGGCGGAGACTTAAACCTTGACACGGTTATAAATAGAACGTGCTGGAGGGACAGATTCATCACCCAGAGACTCCCTATGCTGTGGAACAAAATCCCGGTACATGTGAGGCAGAGCACCTCGCTGGCCTTGTTCAAGAGGAATCTTGACCAATGGATGGGAGATCGCAGATATACCCCAGGGATTACTTCAGTGTCACTGCTTGACAGAGGCACAGAAAAATGATAGGCATAGTTTTTATTCAAACTAAAGGGGTGGCGAAAGCCACATAACTATGGGCTAGGCTTATAAATGCCCTTGGGCAGATAGCCTAGTATGAACCTATGAACCTATGAACCTATGAACCTATTTATTAAGTGCAATTCACCACGTTTCTCCAAAAAAGGTAATTTAGTTGTGTGCAAAGCCAAAATGCATTTATTGAATTCCATTTCAATTTGACACACCAGTCCACCACCAGTCCTGTCCACACACAACTAATATCCTGATTCTGGTCTGGATTTACTTATACGTAAACAAATTCTGAAACAATAATATTCAGACAGGGACTATTCAGGGACACTTAAAATATTAGTACTGTGTTAAGTTGAAGTCACTTTTAGAAGAACTGAATGAATTAATATACATTTTTTCTGAAGTGAAAAAAGCTTACATTATAGTTCTTAATTTCTTTGTAATCATTGTTATATATTAAGTGCAATTCTTCATCACATGTTTCTCCAAAAAAAGTAATTGTGTAAAAAAGCCATTGAGCTAGTAAGCCAAACTACTACATTGATTTGCATCAGATTTAAATATGACACATCCACCAGTCCAGTCAGTCCACCATACCTCCCAACTAACTGGGAGACGGAGTCTGCAAAATGTCCATTTTTTTGCCTCATTTTTTGTCTGTTATTCATTACTTTGTGGTTTCATGGTAAAGCACTGGTGACTGAAGTCACAAAATAATGACAAACACATCCTTTCCTTAAGAAAATGGATGCTAACACAAAACCTATTAATTCTACCAGACAGCAGCTTTTTAACTTTTTAAGAGCAATATTTAAAATATGCCCTCATCTTTTAGCCTTTGTTCCACCACCATTATTTTGAAGACAGTCACTAAGTAATGACATAAATACATTTCAATTTCAGACTTCAACCACATCATTCAGAAAATGCATGCCAACACAAATCCTGTCCAAATTTACAAAAGCAAAATTTAAAGGGTCTAAATTACAATGTCAAACTAAAACAAGTTTGAATGTTGTAATATCTAACCCTAAAGTCCAAAAGCTGAAAATAGCGAAGCCACAGCACATCAACTTTTTTCCCAGGGAAAAAAAAAATTGGTGGACCGTTTTCGAGGTTTTGATATTTTCTCCACTGTGGTGTGATCTCGGAGTTGGTATATTTAAGTAGGGTGGGTGTGGGGGGCACAGCCCCCACATTGGGGAGTGTGGGTGGCAAAGCCCTGCCACTATAGTTTAAGTTTAAGATTACATTTTTTTTGTCACGGAACAGCGATTTTTTTTCCCTGGGAAAAAAATCGCTGTTCTGTGTTTTCAGTTTTGTTGGGTTTTGGACTTTAGGGTTTGATATTACAACGATCAAACTTTTGTTAGTTTGACATTGTGATATAGACCCAAATTTAAAGTCTATCCTTATTATTTTAGCTTTTGTCCCACCACCATTATTGTGAAGTCACCAAATAATTATCATACATTTGAATTCCAGACTTCAGAACCTTCAGAAAATGCACGGTAACACAAATTCTGTTCAAGTTTATAAAATCAAATATATAAAATCTGTCTATTTTTGGCCTTTGTCCCAGCCATCACCATTTTTGTGAAGTCACTAAATAATGACATACATTTGAGTTTGAGATGTTACATCCTGCAGAAAATGCTTGCTAACACAACTCCTATTATTCTAGCAACTTGCTATGTTTATGAAGCATTAAGCATTATTTAAAAATCTGTCCCTAGTCACATGGTAAAAAAGAAGAATGATTGATGAGGCTCACCCTCTCTTACAGCAAGCCAAGGAAGGGAGCCCTGTGAGGTGAAAAAGTATGAAAGCAGCCAGGTACAGATTGTTTTCATTGCTTGCAATTCATAAACAAGAGGTCTGTCTCTGGTTTGGAAATGGAACAAAGTATGAATGAAACCAGGCAGCAGCAATTAGGCAAGAAAAAACTTTTGTTGTTTATTTTTTAATAAAATTAGCCCATCCACAGCAAGCCAAGTAAATTGTTTGTTTGTTTAAATAAATTGTTCACTGTGGAGGCCAAAGGCAAAGCCAAGTGATTGCCCTCTCTGCGCCGCCTCTCCATTTTCACAGCCACTCACAGGCCTTTGGGGTAGTACCCATGCATGATGACACAAAGGGGGATGGAGGCATGCTAGAGTATCTGAGACATCTGTGTAAGAAGTTTTTTGCCATTACTTTTGGTTTCCCTTAAAGGAAAATAAAAAAAGATATGATAAATAAAAATATTTTTTTTATTTTCTTTTTCAGTTTGGATTGTGCTCTAGACAAATTGGGGCAATTGACCTACTAGCCCATCCTTGCTACACTTCTGTAGTACTGAGAATCAGGGCAAAATCCAAACACACTTCCTGTGTTTGATTCATATTATAAGATTATTGTGAGGACTTGGATTAAAAAAAACCCACCACTCTGATGCAACATGGCACCATTGGCTGAAATCAGCAATACCTGTAAGTAGATTTCTGAATCCTCGTCCATTTTTAAAGACTAATTGCCTCAGCCGCCAGTCACCTGTTTTCCTGAGTAGATGACTGCTGTACCATCCCAACAAATGCAAGTGAATGAATTAATGACTATTTAAATAAATGAATAAATAAATAAATGAGGTTAGCTGATAAGAATCTTAATTTTTGAGTGTTGAGCAGCAAAATGACTTTTGCACCTTTTGTTTTTACCTCTGTCTACAGGTTCGTCATCTCCTCTTTGCTTTCAGCCTTCAGATTGGTAACACTTTCAGTCGCAGGTTGTTAATATTTCTCCTAGCCATTTTGACTCCAACATGTAATTTATCTAACCCAGAATTATGCTTGACATATTCTGTTTATAATTAAATACAGGGTCTATATTACAAGCTTGAAAGCTTAAAAGAGTGAATTCCCTTTTATTGAGCTGTAAGCATCGAAACCACTAAATAGCGAAGACACAGAACAGCGATTTTTTTCCCAGGGAAAAAAATCACTGTGCCATTTTCAGGACTTTGCCATTTCCCCCACTGTGGTATGATATTGGAGTTGGTATATTCATGTAGGGGGTTGTGGGGGGGGGGGCAAAGCCCCCCACTTTATTTATTTATTTTTTTTTTGCGGATCAGCGATTTTCTTTCCCTGGGGAAAAAATCTCTGTTCTGTGTCTTTGTTATTCAGTGGTTTCGATGTTTTCAGCTCAATAAAAGAGCGTTTGCTCTTTTAAGCTTTCAAGCTTGTAATATAGACCCTTAAATATGTGTGGTAACAGTATATAGCCTTGTTGTACTCCTTTTCCAGTCTTAAACCTATTCGTTTTTCCATAGTCAATTCCAGCTGTTACTACTTGCTTTTGCATACATATTCCTCTGGAAGCAAATCAGTGAGCTGGTATCCCAATTTCTTTAAGAACTTGCCCCAGTTTGGTGGGAGTGCTGCAATCAAAGGCTTTAGAGTAGTCAATGAAGCACTCACTTATTGAGTTGTTGTTAGAAATTTGATTTGTGGTGCCTGTACCTCTTAGAATTAGCCTGTACATCTAGCATTTCTTAGTGAATATGCTGCTGGAGTCCAGCTTGTAAGATCATAAGTATTAACAGCATGTGAAACAAGTGTGATTGCATGATAATTTGATCATAGTTGCCCTTTTTGGGATTGAAATATAAACTGACCTTTTCCAGAAAATAGATCGCTCTTGTGTTCTCCAGATTTGCCCGTAAATTTACCACAGAGTCATTTTGTGAGATTTTAAATGGTTTAGCTGGAATGCTGTCACTGACCGCAGTCCTACCAAGACTTCTAGGGTCCATTTATCATTATTCTCTAGGGTGTCTGGCTCTACACCAAAGAACGTATCACTGTATTTGTCAATCATCCTGGGATCATTCTTATATAGTTCTATATATTCCTGCTGCCTCTTTTTAATGTGATTTGCTTTTGCTAGGTATACCTTTCCACTGCTTTCCTCAATAATTCTGGACAAAGTAAAAAAATAATAGGGGGACAAACGCCCAACATTAGAGACTATATTTAAATATTACTCTAACTTACATTGGTGCTGCGGTAGCGTTGTCGCCTCACAGTAAGACGCTGTCCTGTTCGATTCTCAGCTAGAGTGTCTTCTGTGTGGAGACATGCGTGAATGGGCATACCTTCGTTGAAGGTTGTGCGTCAGGGCTGGCAACTCAGCACGTAAAAATCTACTACCAATCATTAGCGGACCAGAGTTCCGCTGTGGCGACCCCTAACTGGGAAAAGCCGAACGACACAACAACAACTCTAACTTACTTAAAAAGGTAACACCACCATAACAATAGCAGGTTTTGCCTTAATATGCATTTTCTGATTAATAAAGAAATGAACCTCTTAATATCTGCCATTATTGGCTGTCTATAATCCTCAGTGATTTACCAGAAAATCAAAAACTTTATGAGAAACCGGGTATAAATATGATGCAAAATCAAGAACATCTTGCAAAATTAGGGAAAGTTGAGAGGTATGCTGTTAGATCTCCCCATCTTTATCTTCTATCAAACTAATTTTCATTGGCTACTTTCCTCAGCTCCATCAATCTTTTTGAAGTGATCTCAGTACAAATATGTTACTGAAAAATATTATCTTAACCACTATTGGATGAACTTGTAAAACAGTGTACTTGCTTTCATCAAGTCTTTGGGAGTGTACTATGATCACAGGCTTCAAGTGTTTCACTATATCTAATATGAAAATTATCAATGTTGCAATGCAGCATGGGCCTGAATGGGTATGGGTACATATAATTTAATTTACAGTTATATCCTTTTCTAATGTCCAGGTCAGTGTCTTGCCATGTACCTTAAACTAGAGTTTGTGACATAAGAAAGACAAATTTCAAACCACCTGATGAAATGTCAGTGTTATCATAAAAAGCATTTGTAATGTCTTGCTGCAAATATAACAGGAACAGAGACTTGAAAAATGACAACTCTGATAATTTCTTTGCATACTCCAAACAATGTTTGTGTAACTGCTGATGCAAATTCATCTTGCTTTTGGCCAAGTACCATACATCAAAGTAATGTGTGACATGATGTTGTTCACTTTTCATGTACGATTTCAGTTGCATGTGTCAACAGGTGGGAGGGTGGCCTAATGGTTAAGGTATTTGCCTTGCAAACACAAGGTGCAGAGTTTGAGTCTTACAAGGGATAATTGGCTAAGCTTAAAATGGCTCGCAAGGGCAATTAGCTTAGTATTAATCTATGAACCTATGATTAGTTCCTCTTCATGACGTTCAACATTCCTTGTACAGAAGGAGCTCAAAGTAATGTTGCTAGCTGTCTAATTCCTTTGCTGTAGAATTATTGTCCTCTGATGACTTCATTGAAATACAGTAGGAAAGTAGTAGTTATTCTCTACACGTTTGAAGGGCATACATATGCAAAATTAGTACTAAAGAATGAAAATCACATGAACACAATAAAACAATACTGTAAACATTTCATTTGTCACAATGCCTGGGGGAAACACAGTAGATGTTATCATTGAAAACAAGATGTTCATTGTTATCATTTTTATCAAGTTCTCTTGAAACATTTCCAGTTCTGAGGCACCAATGAATTACATACGTTTTCTGAAGTTTACAATAAGCAGCTTGTGATATGATGGTTATGGTGATGTTGTGTAGCACCTTGCGAAATAAATGGAGTTAGACCATTTCAAAAATATACTTAGCAGAAGATTTCTAAAAAGTATATTTGAAACCACACATTGACATTGCCCATGTGAACATTTATTGCTAACAACCGATGTTCTCACAGAACACAACAGATATCACTGTTCCAGTTGAAAAAAGATAATAAGCTTACCCTCCTGCAAAAAATGCATTTTTTTCTGCTGTCACCTGCAGGTTTCATACCTGTTCTGTGGCAGGGCTAACCACTTGGTGGTGTGAGCTTTGGCTCTAGACGATGATCACTGTTGAAGTATACCCTGACCCCTTGTGTAAAAATGGGAAAAGGGGTTGTGGATGGATGGATGGATGGATGGATGGACAGATGGATGGCTGGATGGATGGATGGATGGATGGATGGATGGACGGATGGATGGATGGATGGATGGACAGATGGATGGACAGATGGATGGATGGATGGATGGATGGATGGATGGATGGATGGATGGATGGATGGGTTGACCTGCAATTTGACATTGTTGTCTGATAAGTTTGACTTATTCACTTTGCTGTCATTAGCTTATGCATAGACTTCTGCAAAGAGATGGATGGGTGGATGGGTGGATGGATGGACCTGCAGATTCAACATTGTTGTCTGATGAGTTTGACTTATTCACTTTGCTGTCATCAGCTTATGCATAGATTTCTGAAAGGGGATTCACTTCTGATGTATTTAATTCAGTGATAAGAACACATTTCATCTTAGTAACTTTGCACCAGCAATATCAGTCTCATCGTGTCCAGCAACTGTGTGTCTATATAGTTGGTTTCCCAAACCCCTAGGAGCAGAAGGTTTGGCTCCAGGTAAATTAAGAAGAAGATATACAGGATAGAAATAAGAAACATAACCTGAAACAGTTATCACTTTTTATGACAGATCCACATTTAACTAATTCATCACGTAGTATGTTACACCAATGGTCTGCCTTGCAAGAAAGTCTGTCTCTGTTATGGTGTTAAATACATATACTGAGGACAGTGCAAGGGGTACAAATATGTATAACAAATTTTCACTCCTGGTACTGTGAGATGAGGAGTGCAGCAATGTGTTAACATATGTAAGCATTTTACAAGTGATATGCAAAGGATTTGTGTATCTTAGTAACAATGGGTAATCATTACAGTTCTTTGTATAGCACTAGTTCCAATAAGTTCCTGTTTTCATTCATAGGTTGACTGTCCGTCCTGAATGCTGATATCCCTCAACACTTTGTCATTTACCATTGAGTGTTTTCCTGTCCAATATTAGAAAAACAAACATGATCTGTATTCAGCAGCTGTAATAAACTGAGATTCATACCTCTCAGTTGTACACATTTTTGCAGAATCTCCACATTTTTGCCTCATATTTCAGCTGTTTCTCATAAAACTGTGGTTTCCTGGCAAATCACTGGTAAATCATTGAGGATTGAAGTCAGAAAATAATGCCAGACATTTGAGTTTCAGACTTCATATCCTTCAGAAAATTCATGCTAATGCAAAACCTGCTTGCTATACTATCAATTTTCCAAGTTTGTAAGAGCAATATTTATAAATTGTCCCTATTTTTAGACCTTTGTCCCCATTATCTGTGGCTTTGTCCAAATTTCTTGCTCTAAGAGGTTGAGAGGTATGCTGAGATTACAAAATAACACGATGCATTATTTATAACTTGCAGTTCATTCTATACAATAATGTGCATTTCAAAAATGAACCTGTTGTTCAATCAGCACTTAACCAAGCAATAATACTCGACAGAGTGGATGTGATAGGAAAATCATGGACCCCCTCTGGGTGTTATGAGGACCAAGGCTTTAGGTGGGGAACTTCCATAACTCAGGAAGGTACATTATTTCCCCTGTAACTCACACTATGGAGGACATTATTGTGATATGGGCTATACATAACATTTTTGAATGTTTTATTGTTAGTGTGTGTGTGTGTGTGTGTGTGTGTGTGTGTGTGTGTGTGTGTGTGTGTGTGTATTATTTTGCTGTTGTAAAATTGATCTTCTGAATAAGAATTCACATCTGCTATTGCTTATGTAATTCTTGTTGGAGGATGTATTTTACATGTAAAATATACATTATGTGAATATTTAATAATACCTACACACAAACACTCTCACAAACCCAACACACACACACTCACTCACAATCAAATGCAAAGACAGAAACACACACACACACACACACAAATATATATATATATATATATATATATATATATATATATATATACATATATATATATATATATATATATATATATATATATATATATATATATATATATATATATATATATTTATATACACACACACACACACAGAAACATGGATGCACACATATACACTCACACACCTACTAACATGCATACACAGACACAAAAATGTAGAGGTCCAGACGGATTCACACACATATACACAGAAATACACACAGAGATGTAGAGGCACAAAGAGACTTTCTCTCTGGCAAAGACAGACAGACACACGCAGAAATGTGCCCATTAGTTGCAGACACTTTTTTATTTTACACGTGTCAGATATCTAATTATGATCAAATGAGTGAAAAAATGCATACAGTGGTAAGCACTGCAACTCCCCCCAACCCATACCATTCAGTAGTTCTTGAGTTTGCAGAACATCTTTGATTTTATTTCATATTTTTGCTCTGTGTCTTGTAGTTTCATACTCCTTATGGTTGAGATAATGCATGTTTATAAAAAAATACTTGTTCTATCAACGTTTCAAGTGAATTAGTGTATTATTTATAAATTGTCTCTGATTTTGGGTCTTCATACTCTTAATTTTGTTGGCTTTGCCCAGAATGCTCAAAATTCGATTGAGACATATGTAAATTCTTTCTCTCTCTCTGTCTGTCTCTCTCGCTCTCTCTCTCTCTCTCTCTCTGTCTCTTACACACACACACACACACACACACACACACACACACACACACACACACACACACACACACACACACATGGAACTGCATTGTATTTGCTTTATTTTTCACACTCACTAAATGTGGCTTTCTAAGCCACTACAGGCAATGGGAAAGTAAAACAGCAAGTTGCTGCATTTACTTTTGTTCCTTGAGTCATTTATTTTCTTTTATATTCTTATTTTTTGTTAAACTGCCATTTTAGTGAGGATGGACAAGACAATAGCCTTTTCTTTTCATTTTGTGCTTCACAGCAGCTTAGTAAGTTACTGTGCAGCTACAGCCTGGATACCAGGCTCTTCTTGCACATTAATCTGTTCTCTAGTCCTCTGCCATCTATGAATTCTGCCCATTTTTTAAGGTAGTTTACATTAATATTATTGTATCTGGTTCAGCAAAAAAAAAAAAAAAAAAAAAAAAATTTGAATGAACTGTAGTATGCTGTTGTGTAAATGCAGTAAAACTCCATGCTCATAACATAATTCCTGGGAGTTGTACCACATGACTTCATCTCATTTTGCGACTTTTCCCATCAATGATGATATTATTCAGTGATGCACACTTTTACTTTTGCACAGTAAACTATGAATACGATTAGCAAGTAAAATTTGCAATACTCTGAATATGATTCCTAGAGATGTGCTACATGTCATAACAAGGCCTGCACTGCATAACGGCAGTACACTTGAATATCCAACTGGTGAGAAACTGGGCATCTGAGCTGGTAGATGTGCTCTGATACAGAACGTGAAGTAATGCTAAAATGCCACAAACCAATTACAATGGAGCAGAGCAAGATGTAGGCTGTACAGCAATGAAGCAGCACTATGTTAGCAACTGCGAACCTTATAAAATTTGATGGCAGCAGTTAGCATGAGTCTGCATATGCATGAGCCAGCTTTTTGCAAGAACCACACAGTAATTATTGATAGCACAGTGTTCTCCTGTGTATAGCCACCTGGACGCTTACTAGTTCCATGAAAAATGAGGCAATGACAGTATAGAACAGCAGGAAGTGGAGGAATACAGCAAGCAAAGGTGCACACAGAAGGGGAACATAAAGAAAAAGCAAGCAAGTAGAAGGCAGTCTACTTTTTGTAGGGATAGTGGCTGTTCTGTCTCAAAAAATATGTTTATCGATATACATATATAATGTATATATATATATATATATATATATATATATATATATATATCAATACCCATACATATATATGTAGGCACATAGGTTTATAGGTGTACACTAGGCTAATGACCACTAAGGCCCTTATAAGCTTAGCCTTGCAACCCAAATGTGATCCACAAATTTTATTTATACAGGGGTGATTTACTGACTGCCTCTGTCCATCAGAGATTTAAGGGTGAATTTCTGATTACCCGTCCACTGTTCCAAGATGTGCTTAAATAGGGTTAGGGAGGAACTCTGCTTCACATGGACAGGGAACCTGTACCAGAGACTGGTGATTCTCTGAGAAACATATCTGTCTGTTCAACATGTCCTATTTATGTCACAAGCAAAATTTAGATTTTTGATCGAGTAGTTCTGATGCTCTTTGTTTTGCAGACGTGCAAAAGGTTAACCAGAACAGGGTCCTGGGATGCCTTGTATCCCAGGCAAAGATCACTTCTCGGTAGTTTGTATGATATAGAGTAAAGAGACTGGGTTTTGAGGCAATCAGCTTTGGACATTTCGTTTACTGCCTGTATTCTTTTTCTATGGAGCCTCTGTGGACATTCTAGTTGCTGTATGCATCTGGTCAGGTACATACCAAAGAGGACATTATACTCTATGATGGGCCTGATTAGGGCTGAGTACAGTGGTATGATGACCTCTGTTGACCTAGAGGCCATGCCCTTACTTACAAGTTGAGCAACATTCAAGGATTTTATTACTACTTTGGGCACTTGTTGATCAAAGGCTAGGTTGCTATCTACATGGAGTGTATCATATAACTGATTTGTTTGCAGATAAAACATTCTGTAGAGTCTCCTTTATCTGTTTAAAAACTTTCATTTTGTGGCTCACTGCTGTTCTTCTGCTGTGATAAATATATCTATAGTGTTTACTGTCTAAAAGAGTGTAGGCTAGTAGCTGTAGTATTGTTCCTCACCCTCCATCCCTGTTGGTGTCTTGCTGTTATACTTGGTGGCTTTGCAGTTGCCCACCCCTACTGTAAATTTGATCTGGGACACTCCTCCCAGTCTAGTGTCATTAGCTCATTCTATCCAATACAGAGAGAACATTTGAAAAGGCCAACCCACTTAGTCCCTAACCTTGAATCATCTTCTGCTTCTGCTTTCTCCCTTTCCTTTACAAAAAAAGAAAAAAAAAAACTTTGCTGGAATCTCCCTGCGTTCTGCTTGACTGTAACAAAAAATATGCTTGTTTCCTGCCTTTCCTGTAACTTGTCTAGTCCAGATACAGATTTGCTATATCCAGGACTGTTTGTAAGCTTCTGAGCCCCCCCCCCCCCAGCCTGTCTGTGTTGGAGGGAAACCTGCTAGCTTATCAGTGGGAGTGGTAAGCACTAGGTAACCTATCTACCACATAAAGAGTAGTTTCTGGGCCAGAAATTGTAGTTATTGGCTGCTTGGTCAGTTTTTCCATCTCTCTCAACTTCCTGATTTAAAAGCCCGCATTTGCACTTGTTCCCCCTTTCCTGTAACTAGTCTAGTCTAGATACAGATTTGCTGTATCCAGGACTGTTTGTAAGCTCCTGAGCCCCCAAGCCTTTCTGTGTTGAAGGGAAGCCTTCTAGCTTATCAGTGGGAGTGTAAGCACTAGGTAACCTATCTACCACATAAGGAGTGGTTCTAGCCCAGAAATTGTAGTTATTGGCCATTTGGGCAGTTTTTCCATCTCTCTCAACTTTCTGATTTAAAAGCCTGCATTTGCACTTGTTTCTTCCCTTTCCTGTAACTAGTCTAGTCCAGATACAGATTTGCTGTATCCAGGACTGTTTGTAAGCTCCTGAGCCCCCCAAGTCTTTTTGTGTTGGAGGGAAGCCTGCTAGCTTATCAGTGGGAGTGGTAAGCACTAGGTAACCTATCTACCACATAAGGAGTGGTTTCTGGCCCAGAAAGTGTAGTTATTGGCCGTTTGGGCAATTTTTCCATCTCTCTCAACTTTCTGATTTAAAAGCCTGCATTTGCACTTGTTTCTTTCCTGTAACTAGTCTAGTTCAGATACAGATTCTTAATTTTAGCACTTGAATTTGCTTATTCATGCTCAGCACTTGTTCAGAGCTTGTTGTAAGCACTAAATAAGCTACAAATTACTACAGTACTCAACCTTCCTCATTACCTAGAGGAAAAAGGTTTTTGTACTTGCTTTCCTCACTTGCTTAGAGAAAACAGCTCTTGTACTCACTTTCCTCACTTGTCTAGAGGAAAATATTTTTTTATTCAGGCATGTCCAAGGGTCAGCTCCCAGTGTTCTCTCCTGTCTATCTGATAAATCTGGGCATCTTGGGGCAATGTAGCAATTGCCTCATGTACACAGACAACTCTCGCCTCCTACCACCCAACACTACCTGTGAGAGATGCACTTATCTAGCCAAACTGGAGGTAAAGCTCTCTCCAACCAAGACTGAACTTGACAGTCAAGAGGAGAAGGTAAACACTTGCACCACACCACACTCATCACATAGTCCCACTAAACCTACACCACCAAAATCCACACATAGAAACACACAAACATTCCCGGAGGCTCTCAATAAGAATCTGTTCAAGCAACATAGACCTCCAACTCAGAAACGCAAACAACCTCCACCCCCCAACACAACCCAAATGACACATAGCCCACAGACTCAGTATGCAGCTCAACCACAGCCCATAAGGCAAATCAACGTACCCAACACACTAGTCATAGGTGACTCTATAGTCAGGCACACTGATGTCCCACTCACCAGGCTAAATAAGGAGAAGGTTACTGTCAGCTGCCTGTCGGGTGCCAGGATCCGCCACATAACCCAAGCACTCAGGTCACTCCACAATAAGTACAAATATGACTCTATCATTGTCCATGTTGGTGTGAACAACCTGAGATCTACCTCCCTGGACTACATGAAAAGTGACATGGAAGAGCTCTCCAATCATGTAGCCCAGGCAGATATGACCCTAGCCCTGAGTAGCATCCTGCGATCGCCCAGAATTATACTGCAATACAAGAACAAAATGATTGACTTCAACAATTGGCTAAGCTTCTGGTGTCATTCTAAGGGGATCCAGTATCTGTCTGACTGGGATGACATGGTCGACAGACCACAATGCTTTGCCAGAGATGGCCTGCACCTGTCATCCCTGGGATTCCGGATATTGGCTAAGGCTCTTGCTGCCCCTTAGTGCCTTTTTTAGGCAAGGTTCAAATGACAAATTCACCACCGTAGCAGGAACAGACAAGCAAAAACTGAGGGTAATGCTACTCAATGCTAGAAGTCTAAATCTCAAAATGCACTCCCTCGAGACACTCTTTAAAATGGAGAACATTGATATCCGTGCTGTGACTGAGACCTGGTTCAAGGCTCCAGAGAGCACCCCTGCATTACCAGGCTATAACTCATACCACACTTTTCGGCCAGCTAACCTGGACCGGAACACCAAAGGCGGAGGTTTCCATATTCATTAAGGATATCCACACCTCCAGGCTAGTTGCTCAGCATAATGCATCCGAGGTTATCCATGTGCAACTAACTCTGGGCAAAACTGCAATCCAAATTGTAGCTTGCTATAGAGCCTCAACCATGCCACAGGATTCCCACTCCTCTTTTCTTGAAAAACTGGAAAATATTAGGGTTCAACTAAACACCCTAATAATGTGCGATTTCAACTACCCCACCATTAACTGGGAAAACTACGCATGTACCAACTCCTTCACTCAATGCTTTCTGGAATTCATAAATTCCAATGCCCTGGATCAACTTATCCACACCCCAACCAAGGGCAACAATATCATAGACCTAGTCATTACCAACATGAGTGACCAGTGTTCCACACCTGAAGTCAACTCCTTGTTGGTCAGATCCGACCATAAGCTAATCACCCTAGATATCCACATTCCATCCCCACCCCCCATTAAGGAAACCATGGTAAGAAATTTCTCCAAAGCCAACTTCATGCTTCTTAAGACAGAAGTGGCAAACTTCATGACACCCATGCAGATGGACAATACAGTTACAACTGCTGAATCCTACACAAATCCACTCTTTAAGCACTTACACAAGTGCATGGATTGTGCTATCCCAAACAGAATCAAGACGCTATCCTCCAAAAAAAGGAAGCCAATCTGGTGGTCCCCTGCCATAAACAAACTCTACAACAAAAGGAAGAAACTCTTGCAAAAGGGAGTAAAATCCCATGAGTGGAGGAGCTCCCTGGTCAGCCTCAGTAAGAAGATGAGATCCCTTATAAGATCCTCCAAAGCTAGCTATGAAAAAAAATCACTACTGATTCTAAGGACAACCACAAAGCATTCTATAGCTATGTCAAGAATCTCAGTGTCAACACCCAGATCTGCTCTGAGTTACAGCACAACGGCAAGAAAATTATGGAACCAACTGATATTGCCAACATCCTTGCAGGTTCAGTGCTAATGTTACCCTTCCTCACCCCCTGAAGGGCCCATATCTATACAGGAAGAATGCAGAGTCCCTGTAATCACAACTATGCAGGTAAAATCTGCACTCTCTAAAGCCAAAAACACAGCATCCATGGGACCGGACAACATCCCAGGCTGCATTTTACATGAACTTCAGAACAAACTGGCTCCCCACCTAAACACCATGTTCAATCATAGCCTCACGTCAGGCTTTGTGCCCACTGAATGGCATACAGCAACTGTTATCCCACTCCACAAAGGGGGAACCACTACTGATCCTGGGAACTATCGCCCTATTAGCCTGATGAGCCTGGTCTGCAAGGCAATGGAATGTATCATCATGGAACTCATAAACAGACATTGGTAACCTCCAAATTCTGGACCCCACCCAGTTCAGGTTTGTGAAAGGCAGATCATGCCTCCTGAACCTGATCGACTTCTTTGAGGCAGTCACCAAAGCCGTAGATGAGGGTAAGGTTATTCACACAGCCTATCTTGACCTAGCCAAGGCTTTCAACACCATTCCCCATTCTGGAATTATAGCTAAACTCACTAAACTAGGTATAAATTCCTACATCACAAGATGGTTTGACAACTGGCTCACTGACAGAACTCATACTGTAAAAGTTGCAGACTCCAAATCTGACTTCAAACCAGTGACAAGTGGAGTACCACAGGGTTCAGTCCTGGGACCTCTCCTATTTGGCATCTACTTCTCTGAAGTACAGGCTAACACAGAAGGTCTTTGGCTAATGAATTTCGCAGATGATGTGGACATCCTACAGAAGGGCCTCACTGAGACAGATGTCTGGTGTCAGAGCCATGGCCTCAAGCTCAATGCCAAAAAGTGCATTGTTATCCCCTTTGGTAAAAACTGTGTACCCATAAACTACCACATAGGTAGCAGTTTACTTAACGTTGAATGTGTGATAAGAGACCTTGGGAACCAGGTGGACAGTAGTCTTTCCTTTGATAATCACATCGCCACAGTAATCAGGAAATCCTTCTATGTGGCACACCTCATCACAAAAGGGTTCTCATCCAGGAAAAAAGAGGTCATTGTTCCCCTGTACTCGACACTCATTAGACCTATTATAGAGTACAATGCCCCCTTTTGGAATGTACCACACAAGGCATTTGCACCAGCTGGAAAGGCCACAGAAGTACCTCACAAAGAGGATTACTGGCCTCAGACAAATGCCCTACACTGACTGTCTCAAAGAACTCCAGCTTTACTTCGTAGCATATTGTCTACTCCGAGGTGATCTCTGCCTAACATATAAAGCTATGTCAAACCCAGAGATGTTGGACATGCTATACCTAAAGAAATCCCAATCCCTCCAAGCTACACGCTCTAGGGACCTAAACCTTGTCACCACAATAAACAGGACATGCTAGAGGGATAGATTTCTGTCCCAGAGACTTCCCATACTCTGGAACAAGCTACCCATCTATGTCAAGCAAAGTTCCTCATCAGCACTCTTCAAGAAAAATGTTGATGAGTGGATGGGAAATAGGAAATACACCCCGGGGATCACTTCTGTGGCTCTGCTTGACAAGGGCACAGGAAAATATGTTTCTTGGGTGACATAAGCCAGGGAACCTTGTTGGCTAGGCTTACTTAGGCCCTTGGGCCGATAGCCTAGTACCTACTTTTGAACCTATGAACATGAGTTCCAGAGAGAAGGGATAATGGGAAATGTAATAAGGAACAGAGAAAGGAAAGGGGATAGGGCAGACAGCAGAGGTATACAAAAATGTGCAGACAGACATGTATGGATGTGCACACAGTAGCATTGGGAGATATGTCCAAAAGAGAGACAAACAAAGCTGAGTATACATTGGTGGAGGGGAGTAAACAATGTACAAGGAATAGGCTGGGGCATAAATAGGACTGGGTTACTACTGGATGGGGATAAGCTTCAATAGAGACTGCATTCTGTCTGCTTTCAAGATCAGTAGGATATCAGTGTGATCATGAGATGGATGAGTCAGATCGGGGTGGATGGCAAAAGTGGCCACACCCACCTCTGGTGGCCTGGTAGCTGGGGAATGTTGGTTGAATGCATCAGTTACATACCCAGGAGCTTCTTGGAAGTGGTTAATTTTCATATCATTACACTGTTATCATCCCACACTGATGGCAGGGACACCACAGGTTATTAAACCAGACTATCTGGCTGAGAGGGGGTAAAATCCAAAACCAGTATGGCGGTCTCTACTCTCTTATTCACCCCAGCCACAGTCACAGGGCACTAGGGCCAGCAGTGGCTGAAGTGCCAGTGGCTTGTTGGCATCATTGTATTCTGGAGCAGGGAGACACAATGGAAAGGGAACATAAGTGAAAACGGTCTGCAAATAGTACAATTAATATAGTACAAATGAGTAGATAATATGAAAATGAGCCACATTCTGCTGAATGTCCTAGCTGCCTCCTACAGCAGCCAGCACTGCTGACACCTTGCTTTTCCCATGCTGATAGTGAAGAGTGACAAACCAGTTGTCTTATAAGGTATAGGTGAGATGCAGACATCATGGAAAATCTATACTCACACATATATGTGTAAGCTAGCTGAAATAAGGAAATGTGCTCACAGACTCACAACTAGGCCATGGTTCCACATGGATGTACATGACATCTACAATTCTCCTTGGACTACAAATCTTATTAGCAGTTTGCAACTATCTTTAAATTGGAAGAGGAGTGACTTCCCAAAAAGGCATCTTGTTGGTGATGCCAGATATTCACTAGATCCCCAGCTAATGGCATTCATCAGAAAGCCACACAATAAAGCAGACCAAAGGTACAACTGTGTATTATTTTAAACCAGAAATATTATAGAGCATGTGTTTGGGCTTCTGAAGAAATGTTTTTGCTGGCTGCATGCATCCCACAGTGCTCTGCAATATGACCCTGACACATGTGTTAAAGTACTGTCCAGTGTTACACAATATTATAATGAGGAAGCAGTACAGCAGGGCAGCGTCTATCAGGGTCAGCAGTTTTCAGGATAACAGGCAATGAAAACAGAGACAGATAAGGAGTGAGAGGAGGAGCCAGCAGCAGAGGATGACCATGCCAGACTAAGGCAAGGACAGTATGCTGTGGCACTAGCAAAGTGGCAGCAGACTGCACATAGCTTTACAACATAACTACACAAAAGTTAAGAAGATACACTACAGTAAAAATGATGCATGCAAAAACACCAGGCTGTGTTTAGCCATGCATAAGCTGGCTCCACTGTACATCAGACCTTGGCAGCCCAAATAATGCAAAAAGGGAAAGGCTCAGTTGTCTGCATTTGCACAGGTGGAGAAGAGAGTACAGGAATGTGAATGTGAAAGCTGCTATATATAAAAATTAAGTGTTTTTAGGGGGAGCGTCAGAACGGGTATGGCAGGGTTAATGTCAGAAAGGGCTAGGGTCAATGAATGTGTGTAATGTGTTGGGAACAGTGGTGTTGTCTGAGGGTGTGTGTGTGTGTGTGTGTGTGTGTGTGTGTGTGTGTGTGTGTGTGTGTGTGTGTGTGTGTGTGTGTATATATATATATACATAGACACAGCCTTAGCAGTTAGTGCAGGATCTGCTGGGTAAGTCCAGGGCTCTGTAAGGAATTGCACTGGCTGCACCATGACCCTGACTAGATGTTGGTGTGCTACATGACCTTGACTGTTGTGTGTTAGGGCATGTGATAGCATGACAATGGACATGACCATGGGGATGCCTTCTCCTGGGAGTAACCACCTCTACAGTAGATGTTGCTGTGGAAGTACTACCACTGTGGGAGTTGGATCTTGCAGATTCTTGGACTTGCTGGCTAACATTTGTGGATGTAGCAGACAGACATCTGTGAAGATGGCCACTCATCCCTGCCACATGACCCAGGGAAGACACTACATGGTTCAGTGTCTGTAATTCAATCAGTCCAAGGAATCATGCATATGGGCCATGCATTTCTATAAGTCAGCATGCACACCCTGGATATCGCCATGTCAGGTGGATCTCTGATGTACTGTACCTGTATACCATCAGTCAGACAGATATAATGAACTTTAGCATGACTAAGAGGGAAGAAAGAGTTGCAGCTAGTGATACTTTGAAGCAGGACTTCATACCCAGAGCATCTGTAGTTGAAACTCTGTGGAGTCTGTCTAATTCTGCCTCAACATCCAGCACGGCACTGTAGGAATATGTGGAGGCAAAAATGCATTTAAGTGAGGCCAGAAACTCCTCTGTTTCCATAAGAGGTAGTTTAGTTAATAGCCACCACCTGTTGCCCTACATTGCTGTGCCATGGCTTCCACTCTGTAGGTGGCAACATGGATCATATCCTTGGCTCTCTGTTGGACTGTTCTGACCAACCAACTCATTAACAGCACTGACATTTTAGCCCAGGGACAAATGTGGTAGAGCTGTTTGGCAGCATGGACAGCAAAGATATGTCAGTCATGGAGATAGAGAGTATGTAATACCACCTCATTTTCTTCATCACTAAATTTTAGTTTGTGGGTGGATGCTGATGACCCACCAGATTCAGCACTTTGTTGTTTTGTATTCTGTTTTTAGCCATAGTCTTTCAGCATGGTAAACAGATGAATTAACAGCCTTGTTCTTTGCAATACTACTATCCTACTAGGGCATAAATTACGCTGTAGTTGTACCTGACAGTTGGATATCTGTATCCCACACTCTTTATGTAAATGTGGCATGCATGTGTAGTGAGCACATATTCCCCCAAAACAAACAAATACAACTGAACAGCAACAACTGACCATTACAATAACATTGTTAAAAAGGTTGTCGCTAATGAGGTATATGAAGGCACAGAACACTAGAATTATATTAAACATTGTTGTGAATATGAGCTCAAGGTTGTGTCTACCATCTACCTTAACAATTCATCATGCTACTACATTCAGTTCACCGGCAGTATATGCCTTAATACACTTTTGGACAACACATTTCGATGTACTAGCAAACTGACAACCCTTATAGGCTGTAGAATAAGCAGCAGTCCAAAAGCTAACATACACTGGAATGGAAGTGTAAAATGTACCACTTAACTTATTCAAACAGATATTGAGAAGGACATATTTCTTCAAAAGTACCCTTAGCAGAAATAAAACACTGATAGCAGTAGCTTTCTTCCATAGGGCGATTTGGCTCTGTGATTTTCATTATGCTTGCATTGTTCAGGTTCAGTCCTCTGGGTAAAATGATTATGCTATTTAGGGATCATTTCATTATTGTTTTGGAATTACTCACTTTGTGTCATGAGCACACTTGGTAAACATTGTGCAGATTTCTACATGATACAGGACACATTCCTGAGCACCTGTGGGCAGCCTATAGTTTAGGGGTGAGGGAACCTTCTAAGGATGGAGTTGCTGTAGAGCATATCTTTTTATCAGTATACACAGGAATGGAAACTTGCCATGTTTCACACCTTAAAGTGCCATTTACAGTAAGCCATAATAACACCACCTGTGAGTGATAGAGCTGCTTTCTGTTTTATGTGCTCCATTTTGTTTTTTGTTTTAAGAAATCTGCTTGGCCTGGTGCTTTTGTTCTATGTTAGGGATAGACACATAAATTATCTAGGCTGTTCATTTCACATTTTTTTTCCATTGGTTAAATTGTTTTTTGAGTGATGCTTAAATACACAGTGAATTCCTGGGTTTTCATTTTTTTCTGAAAATATTTCAAGCCTGCACAATTTACAAGCTCCTGCTGGTGATTCCCTACTAGTTTTTCTACCCATTATACCCTTTGTTTATCTACTTTTTAAACTTGGTGATTTTAAGCTGCCTATCCCTAGTGTAAATTGAGCTTAACAAGCTCCTGCCTTTCTATACTGCTTTTGATTTCTTATTTATTTGCCTTTCCTTGTACTTAAATTGAAAAAGTGTATTTTGCCTCTCGTTCTCTGTTCTACTGATTTACTTGCTCTGAATTCATTATTATCTACTTAGTTGTTGGGTAAAGTAGTGTATTTTTACACTTTTGCAAGCACCTGTTTTTATATCAAGAGTTCAGTGGATTTTCCATCTAGAACACTGGAAGGTAGCTTGGTCTGTTTAGGTTGGGGGAACACTTGAGATTTCTGCATGTAGTTTTATTGCCTGGAGGGATTATTAATCAGCGTATCTTGTTTTTAGTGCCTTTATAAATTCTGTGCAATGGAGTGGCTCTTCGCTCATTTCTATAAAGTGATGTACTTTTATTGAATAATCACACTTTTATAAGCTTTCAAGTACACTGCTGTATCTGTCTCTTTAAGTTTGTTTGTGGCAGCATTTTGTATCTTTTAAGTTTGTTTGTGATAGCATTTCACTCCGGACACTCCTTTACTATGCTTTTACATTAGGAGGACTGGGATTATTCATCTACTGGCAGTAGGTGTTTACCTGATCTATTTGTTCTGGGAAGCACACAAAAGGGCTCTAAGTGTTTTTTTGGACTACTCATATATGTGACTGTACTTTAAATGTTTAAAAAAAAACTGTACTGTCTGCTGCTGCTTTAAGTAATTAATTGCACTTTATTACACTGGTTGGTAGTTAGCTCAAAACTTGTTTCTCTTTGTTCATATTTAAGCCTCACATTTCAGCAGGCTTTGGCATAGATACTCAGAGCTAATCATCATTTGACAACTTTGTTACTGATTCCTGAGAATCTGCTTTCATCTGGAGCAATCCACTAATGAACAAAAAAAAATATTTTTGAACTTCTTTTATATACTGTGACTGTACTTAAGCAGTTTATTAAGCTATTTGCTGTTATTTTTGCACTTTATTGCAAAAAATTTACTGTCTACTGCTGCTTTAAGTAGTTAATTGCACTGTATTACATTGTATCTGTTAGTTGTAGGTCTATTGTAGGTAGTTTGTATGGTCTTATTACACTTGGGCTCCAACCAGCTATTCTACATTAAGAAGGTGTTTTTCTGTGCCCTTGTGGCTAAAGTGTGCTGATCTAACCTATCTGAGTTGGGGACTGCTGGTGGAAGGCTTATTGTGTACTTTCCTGATTGGTAATTAGCTTAAAGCTTATTTCTCTTTGCTCATATTTAAGCCTTGTGTTTGCATGGTGTTGGTCTTCATGCAGTGACAGTTAGCAGTGCCCTGTATAGATGCAAAAGCTTAGAAGCTCAGTGTTTCTCTAAACACCTGATAGTGAAACCCTTCCAAGCTTTACTGTTGCTCTAGGAGCAACTCATTTGCTCACTGAGCAGCGTTGCCTTATTGATCAACCATAGCCTACAGAAAGTATAGTTCCCTCTTGAAGTCTTGGCGCTACCAGCACAGTCTTGCCAAATTAACCCATTATTTTCAATAATAAAACATAAAGTAAGATCCTGCTATTATGAACAGGCAGCTTCCAATCATCTCTCTGGGCAGCCTGATAGACATGGGCATCTGAGGCAATATAGCTATTGTCTCACGTATACTGACAACCACTTACTTTTGAAACAAATACTTTATGTAAACGATGTAGTTACAGTATGAAATTGGAGGCAAGACTCTCACATAAGGACAAACTGAATGCTAAACAGGTTGCCAACACACACACACACACACACACACACACACACACACACACACACACACACACACACACACACACACACACACACACACACACACACTTCCCACACTAAATAAGGACATGACAAATAAATACACATATGCAGAGTTAGTCACTAGTAACTTAACAAAAGATCAGAGGCCTCCCAATCGGAAACCACTTACACATATAACAATGCCAAAAACAACCACAACACATAATGACACACACACACACACACACACACACACACACACACACACACACACACACACACACACACACACACACACACACACACACACACACCAGTGTCTCAACAAATAAGCCCATAAGGCGTAACACCACAAAACCTAATGTATTGGTCATAGGTGACACCATTGTGAGACAAACGGATGTTCCCCTCACCAAGCTGGATAAAGAGCCGGTTATGGTTAGCTGCCTGTCAGGTGCCAGGATCCGCCAAGTAACTTAAGTGCTCAAGTCACTCAATCACAAGTACTGTTATGACTCTGTCATAGTTCATGTCAGGGTGAATGATTTGAGACATACCTCACTGTACTATATGAAGACAGACATGACTGAGCTCTCAAATTATGCATCACAGGCAGGAATAAGCCTAGCCTTAAGCAGAATTCTACCTTCTCCAAAGATGATGCTACAATACAAACACAAAATTATTGACTTCAACAATTGGCTTAGCTTCTCGTGTCAATCCAAGGGGATCCAGTATCTGTCAGCCTGTGAAAACATGGCAGACAGGCCGTGCTGTTTGCTAGAGATGGTCTGCATCTCTCATTTAGGCTTTTGGATATTGGCAAAGGTATTAGATACCCCTATTGTGCCTTTTTTAGGCAGTGTCAAAATAATCAACCTCCCAACATAACAAAATCCTCTCTAGATAATCTCAAGGTACTGCTGCTTAATGCTAGGAGTCAAAACAAGAAACTGTTCTCCCTGGAAGCACTCCCCACTTTGGAAGATTCTGACATCTGTGCAGTCACCAAGATATGGTTCAAAGGCATGGAAAACACCCTAGCCATGCAGGGCTACAATGTCTTCCATATGTTTAGATCACAGACTGAACGTAAAAGAACCAAAGGATGAGGTTTATCAATCTTCTTTCTGGATAAGTACACTTTGAGACTGGTATGACTCTCTTGAGCTACTCCATGTCCAATTAACTATAGGCAAAGCCACCTACCACATCATAGCTAGCTACAGGTCCCCAACCATGAAACAGAAAAAATATGCTACATACCTGGACTTACTGGAGTCACTTGCCATACAGCCCAGTGCTTTACTCATGGGTGATTTTAATTATCATACCATCAACTGGGAAACATACAAGGCAACAAACATGCTGACTCAGAGGTTCTTGGAGTTTGTCAATGAAAATGCTCTGGAACAGCTAGTTAGAACAACCACAAGAGGCTCAAATGTCCTGAACATAGTAGTCACTAACATGGGAAAGCATTGCACCCTCCCAAGTGTGATGCCCTCCCTGTTAAGTTCAGACCATAAATAAATATCTCTGGATGTAATTATTAGACTAGATACCCCATCAAGCTCAAAAACACTTAAGAATTTTTCAAAGACAAATTACCCCCTACTAAGTGATGGTGAAAGAAGTTTCAAAACCCCCATGCAGAGGTGTACACCAATGCCACGTGTAACCACTTAAGCAGTTGTATAGAATCGACTGTACCTGACAAAATTAAAACCATGTTTGCCGAAAAAACAAGTCACCCTGGTGGAATCTAGTATAAACAGGCTATACAACAACAGAAAGGAACTGTGTACAAGAACAAGAGGGAGCTGGCTCAACAAAGGAAGAAATCTGTCTCTCTAGCTTAAACAAACAAATTAGAGATCTTGCCAAGTCCTCTAAAGCTAATTATGAAGCAAAAATAACCTCCCTAGCTATGGATAATCACAAGGCATTCTTTAACTATGTTTGAAATCTAAAAGTGAATTCCCAGCTATACACTGAACTGGTTATGGATGGCACCACCCATACTCAACCAGAGGTAATAGCCAACCTGACAGATTTGGAGCAAACAGCCCTTTCTCCTCCAGTCATCCCCCAAAGTATACCTGCCACCATTCTTCAGCCTATTATATCAAGAGAGCAGGTCATCTTGTCACCCTCCAAAGCCCAAAAAATGTCATCGGTGGGACCAACCAACATTGCAGGTTGTCTTTTAAACAACTTAAAACATGACCTAACAGACCAACTTGTATCCCTGTTTAACCATAGCCTGCAAACTGGCTATGTACCTACCATAGCCTGCACAAAGGGTGTCCATCAACTGTCCCATAAGCTTGACCAGCCTCATCTGCAAGGCCATGGAAATAAACATTATTTATTTATTATACATTTGTTAACCGGGAAAGTCCGACTGGACGCATGTCCTTTTTCAGCGGAGGCGTGGGGAGAAAAGCTCCATGTACACAGTAAAATATTACATTAGACAGTTGATATACAGTTAAATTACATGCAAGCATATATATATATATATATATATATATATATATGTATATATATATATATAGTATCCATACACTTTTTCTATTAATAATGCTGTTGAAAAATAATACATTAAAAAGGAATTTAGACATCAAATACTTCAGAGTGTTTGGGATATATATACATTATAAAATAGCTGGTAGGATGAAATATGTATAAATGATAGCTTGAATAGGCAGGGTTCTGGGGAGAGAGGATAGGTATAGATGAGTAAATAATGAGTTGAAAGTGGAGGGGCTGATAGAGAGTAGTAGGTGGTAAGGTCTACAGGTAGGGTAAGCAGGAAGGTTGCAGACATATAGAGGAAGAGGAATAATTCAAAGGGTGTAAATAATAATAGTATTGGTAGGTGTGCTGTACATAAAGGCAGTTGGATATAGGAAAGGAACATGACAGAGGGAGAAGCAGAGAGATGTAACGGGAGAAATGATACTGGGAAGGAGAAGTAGTGGGCTGGGAAATAGAGAGCAATATGTATTGGAAGGCTGAAAGTACTAGAAGGTGATTAGTCTGGGTTGTTGCAGTTACATATCCAAAGATGCTGAAGATGGGATTTTATGGCTTTTTTGAAGGGGGTGATGGTAGTTATAGTTGTGATATTGGGGGGAGGCTGTTCTTCTGCTTAGCAAAACAGTTGCTGTAGAGGGAAGAGCCGGTGGTGTTATTGGTTTTTGTTACCTCTAGTAGGAGTTTCTGATTTGATCATAGAATTTTAGCTTTGGTGCTTGGGTGAAGTAGGTTTTGTAGAGCAGGGATTTTGTCAGGGCAGTGAAGAGGTTTGTGGGTTGTTATACGTTGGTTATAAAAAATGAGGCTGGGAAGTTCCAGCCAATCAAGAGCTTTTAGAGGAGTGCAGTGATGTGTTCGATGGGGCATATTTGTTGCAAATTTGGCAATTTTATTATAGCAGGTTTGAAGAATGACAAGGTCTGATTTTCTGAGATTGGTGAATACTGGTGATGCATATAAGAGAGTGGAAATAAGGTGGGTACATGCAATGGTGGCCTGGGTGGAATCGGTTAGGAACTGTTTGTTCCTGTATAGCATGGCAAGTTTTTTATTCACTTTGTTGTTGTGGTGGATATATGTATGTCAAACTTCAATTGGCTGTCTATGATAACCCCAAGTAGTTTTCTGTGAGTGACTGGTGATATGATAGTGTGATTACTGGAGGTAATGTTAAAGTTAATAGTATGGGAGGAGTGATGTGTGGGTGGGAAAATAATAAGATGAGTCTTATTGGGGTTTAGTATTAGATGTGAATCTGAGATCCAGTGCTCAACAGCAAGAAAAGAGGATTGTGTTTGGTGGTGGAGGGTCTCAGGGGAGGAAGAGGTACAGATGAGAGTAGAATCATCTGCGCTTTGTATGATGGAGGCATGGAGTGTGGCTGTGTATAGTTTGTTGATAAAGATAGAAAACATTAGTGGCCCAAGGATTGAACCTTGTGGGACCCCTAGTGAGACTGGTAAAAGTGAGGAGAGTTTCTGTTGCCATCTTACTGCCTGTTAGATATTTTTTTAACCAAGACGTGGTAGATGGGCTTAGACTTAAATCTGCAAGTGTGTCAATGAGTTTGTCATGGTTTACCATCTCAAAGGCCTTAGAGAGGTCTAAGAATATTTATTTATTTATTTATTTTATTTTACATTTGTTGACCGGGCTAGTCTAACTGGATATATGTCCATTTTCAGTAGAGGCCCGGGGAGAAAAGCTCCAATGGAATATTACATTGTTTATACAGAATAGACCATACAAGATTAGAATTTAAAAAACAAAGTTAGACAATATATGCAATGTACAACTATGATAGTAGCAAACAAGGAGAAAAAAGTCCTAATGTCTTTGTACAAAGAAATAATAAAAAAAAAAAATATATATATATATATATATATATATATATATATATATATATATTTTTTTTTTTTTTTTTTTTTTCACTATGGCTCACTACTATCTCAATATGGCTGAGACGTAGCTACCATTGTTTCTGTGTTTGCTGACTGTGTGTGTAAAGGACATTAGAGCTGTAGTGGTGCTGTGTGAAAGCCTGAAGCCATGTTGTGTTTTAACTAGTAGACTATGATAGTTTAGAAAAGTTAAGATTTGTGTGTGTAGACATCTTTCAAGGATTTTGGATAATAGAGCAATCTTTAGGAATTCAGCTGGTAGATTGTCTACAGAGAAAGCTGTCGGTTTACATTTTGTAAGCATCTTTTTAATAAGAGACTGGAACAGTTGCAGTGAGAATCCCAGGTCAGTGGTATCGAGGTTGGGTGGTTTGATGGTAGTTGGGGGTGTATATGATTTTTCTAGGGTTAGAATGGAGTCTGTGAAAATTTGTTGAACTGGGTTGCTATGTTTGTTGAGTTGTCTGAGTTAACAGGAGCAGGTGTGTTAGCTTTACTGGATGGTGTAGATTGTTTATGGCTGTCCAAAATGTTTTAGGATTGTTCTGATATCTGTTTTGAGTGCTGTGGTAATAGTTTGCTTTTTCAGTCTTTATTAGTTTCTTAGCTTTACTCCTGAACATGAGATATTTTTGTTTGTCAGTATTGGTTCCTGTCTTTTTCCATTTCTCCCAAGCTTTATCCCTGATATATAGTAGTGCTCTAGTCTCTTTGGATAACTAGGGGGCATAGATTTGATTTGAATGGTTCTGGGGGGTGCATGGTGGTCTAGTATTGAGAGGAAAGTTGAGTATGATACAGCATCACCCAAGTTGTGTTCTTAAGGGATGCCAGTTACAACTTGATAGAGCAGTAGTAAAGCTATTGGGGATGAAGTACTTTTTACTTCTTATCTGTTGGCAGATGGTATATTTTACTATATGGATTTGACTTCTGATTAGATAGGTTGGTAGGTGGTCACCAAGGATGTCAGGGAGACATCCGGTTTTACTAATGTTGTTTGGCCTGTTTGACAAGAGCCAATCGAGTATTGATTCCCTTTTTGTGGTTATATCGATTCTGGTTGGGCGGTAGATAAGCTGAGAGAACCTGCAGAGGTTTAAGAAGTTAGTAGGTTTAGAGAAGTTGCAAGTTTGCCAGTCGATATTAAAATCTCCTAGTAATATGGTCTCTTATGGTAGTGACACAGATGCCCAGCTGAGGAGATTTTCTACTATTTCAGAATTATTACCTGCTGGAAGGTAGCAGCCAATTAGGCTAACAGTGTTTTTGTTGTTCAGGTGTAGTTTAGTGAATAATATTTTGGCTGTTTTTAAAGTGGGTAATGGAGGGCTAATTATTTCTATTTTTAACTGGTTCTTAAATAAGATAATAATGCCTCCACCTTTTCTTTCAGTTCTAGCTTTACACAGAATGTTGTAGCCAGGAGGAATTAATTAATTGTTAGTTACTTCTGGTTTTAGCCATGTTTCAGTAAGAACTACAATATCGGGAGAGATGTGCATGTAGGTTGCAGATTTTGTTCATTATGCTTCTGATGTTAATATTGTGTATGAGTTGGTCAGAGGGTTTTTTGAGAAGACGTGTAGTTGGGTGGGTTGGGATTTGAGTTGTTGGGTGCTTAAGTGTAGTGTTGGGACCAGGGTTTGGGTGTACATCACCACAAAGATTATTATGAAAGACATTATGGACCATATTAACAAGGACATAGGTAATCTCCAAAATGTGGACACAATCCAGTCCGAATTCATTAAAGGTAGATCATGCCTGTTAAACATGGTTATAAGTCACCAAGGTCCTGGACAAAGGAAAGACAGTCCAACCCACCTATCTTGACTTACCCAAGGTATTTGACATAATCCTCCACTCAGGTACTATAGAGAAACTCTCCCAATTGGCAATTAACCCCTATATACTAGATGGGTACTGACTGGCTCACTGACAGGACACATACTGTCAAATAGGTGACTTCACCTCTAGCAAAAGACCATTCACCAGTGGCATACCACAGGGTTCTATGCTAAGCTCCTTACTGTTTAGAATTTATTTCTCAGAAGTCCAGGCAAACTTGAACAGCCTGTGGCTGACCAAGTTCGCTGACGATTGCAAACTGGGAGCAATCAACGAGTCCCCCAATGATGTTAATATACTATAGACAGGGTTAATGCAGATAAATGGTTGGTGCCAAAGCCACCGATTTAAAGCTTCAGTGAAGCTGACATCTCTGCTAATTACACTATAGACAGCACCCCCCTAAGTATAGACCCAGTAGTACATGATCTGGGAACTCAGGTTGATAGCAATCTGAACTTAGACCAAAATGCATTCACAGTAGTAAGGAAATCCTTCTATGTGGCACATCTTATAAGTGAAGGTATTGCAGCTAGACCTAAGGATGTTATAATTCCATTATGCATGGCCCTCATCAGACCAATAATTGAGCACAATGCTCCCTTTTGCATGTATCTCACCAGACCCCTGTGACAATTGGAGATAAAACAGAGGTTTCTCACCAAGAAATTACAGGGTACAAATAAACAAGTCCTTCATGGAAAGATTGAAAGCCCATTCCCTATGTTTGTCTCCTACTGGTTACTAAGGGGTGAACTGTGCTTTGACTTACAGGGCAGTCTCTGACATGGCCTTGATGGAAATGCTACATATTCATAAATCAAACTGCAGGAGGGTCACTCACTCCAGGAATCTTAACCTTGACTTTGACATGAACAGGTCATGCAGGAGAGATAGATACTTCTCCCAGAGACTGACACTTCTCTGGAACAAACTTCCAATTCACATGAAACAGGGTCCCTTCTTGACTCTCTTCAAATGCAACCTAGATCAATGGGTGGGTGACTGAAAATTTACTCCTGGGGTGGTGCCCATGTCCCTCCTGGAAAGGGGAAGCTGATATTAACTGCCATAGACCCTTACTTCTTTGAATCTCACTTACCTGATCACTGACGATTGAGACAACTCAGGATAAATATGGCTAGGCTTGTAAGGGCTCTAGGGCCATTAGCCTAGTAACCTCCTATGTACCTATATTTTATGAACTTACCATCTGTTATGCAGATGTGATACCCATTGATTCCCATCATTATGCAGCACATTGGACACACATAATCTGGTTTGGGTTCCAATTCCCTGCCTTTTTAATTGAGATTCATAAAGATAAGGCATCATGGCTGGAAAAAGAGAGGGTAGTGCTTCTTTTAGAGTGCAGAGGCTGTATGTGGAGGAGACAAACATATTTCTGCATTTCCTTCATTATGATTACAAGCAGACACTCCTGTAAGAGGGCTGTGAATGGCTTCAGTATAAAGTCTGGAATAGTCTGGGAAAAACTGTCACCTGTGCAACTACTATTCCATGCATGAGGGAACAGTGCCATCACCATTATAGTGAACTGCGGTGATGCAGTCTTGTGCTACTACCCTGATGGGCAGAAGAATTTAGGCATCAGGTACCAGCTATGTACTGTAAGTGCAGATGCTATATTAAGTCAGCCTTTAAAACTGGTACTGCATCCAATACACAGATGTTACTGCATTTACTCTTTTTTGTCTTGAGCACATGAAAACATTGAAAGGATTAGGTGGATGTGCAAGAGCGGGCTGGAGCACCTACGAGATCTCCACGGTGAGTATACCTACTATCATAAAGATGCCTAGCTTTTAATACTAACAGTAGCAGTAATTAAAAGCTAACTGTATGACTTTCAGACACTGTTGCGACATCTGTCATTATTGGCATAGCTCAATGGTAGTAGTGTGACTGTGTAGTGTTAGAAGTTTGTTCCTGCATGCCACCTCCTGTCTGTGTGGAGAAGTGAACATTCATTTTAAGTGTCTTTAGTCTCACATTGTGAGGATGGTTGTGGGTTCACTTCACTGTCACACAGTTGTGTTATCATGGGAAAGTTTTCATGTATATTTTTCTGTCCAGTAGTGTCACTGCAGCAGTACATGGTTCATATATGCAAGATCATAATTATTATTTTGTTGGACATTTCCCAGTATATGGTATAAGTTGTTGTCCTTATGTCTGAGCAGCATATTTACTTTATATATGTACAGTATACTCAGACATCAAATTGTATCTATATAGGCACATGTTTGTCTGGCTAAATATCTACTGCCATTAGTTATCTATCGGTCAGACTGAGGATGGCATTTGGTTTAGGCCCCCCTGTATTAAATATGTTAACTGATTTATGAAATTACTGATTATGTATTGTATTATTAAAAGTGCATCTTGCTTAACTGTATTATTATCAATGGCTCAGGCTCTGGATTGCATTGCATAAGTGGAAATACCTTAAGATTCCAAGAGCAGGATAAGTTATTTCTTACACTTATTTCACTGAACTGCACTTCTGAAACACTTATAATTGTGCTATACAGTTGATCTACATTTTGCACTGTTATAAAGCTTTTTTATTGTTTCACTGCATTTATGTACTGTTTTATACTGTTTTAACATTACTTAAGTGTAAACTGCTGCTTTTTCATACTGAGAGTTGTATTTTCTATTTGTGAGTGCTCTATCCGAGCTTTTCTGTGCATTTTTGATAATTGTCTGTTTACAGTTAAAAGCATTCTCGAGTCTACTCCTTGATCTGTTTAAAACTTTCATTTAGTGGCTACAGCTAGGAACTGTAATAGTGTTGTTGTTGCATTTTTCGGCTTTTCCCAGTTCGGGGTCGCCACAGCGGAACTCCAGTCCGCTAATGATTGGCAGTAGATTTTTTACGTGCCGAGTTGCCAGCTCTGACGCACAACTGTAATAGTGTGCATTATTATATTTGCATTTTTTATTTAATTACTAAATTGTAAACTGCTTTTTCATACTGAGACTTGTATTTTCACTTTGTGGGTGTTCTTTCTATGCTTTTAAAGTGAGGTTTCTGTGTTCTGCTTAGGTGGCATAATCTTGATAGAGGCCTGTTGTCTAGGCTGGTAGTTTTGTTTGAGTTTCCTGTGTTTCTGGAAGCCATTTTCTGCTGATTGTCTTCATTATTATTGAGAGTAACAAGGCCTCCTGACCTTCTGTAGTACGAGTGATTGGGTAATAGCAGGGGCTGAGTAGTAATCTGATCTTCCTACTCTTCCATTCTTACTGCTATATAAACCCTGTGTCTTCTAAAGGTTCTGCTTGTATGGCTCAGGCTCTGGATTGCATTGCATAAGTGGAAATTCCTTAAGATTCAAAGAGCAGGATAAGTTATTCCTTACACTTATTTCACTGAACTGCACTTCTGAAATGCTTATAATTGTGCTATACAGTTGATCTGCATTTTGCACTGTTATAAAGCTTTTTTTATTGTTTCACTGCATTTATGTACTGTTTTATATTGTTTTAACATTACTTAAGTGTAAACTGCTGCTTTTTCATACTGTGAGTTGTATTTTCTGTCTGTGAATGCTCTATCCGAGCTTTTCTTTGCATTTTTGATAATTGTCTGTTTACAGTTAAAAGCATTATCGAGTTTGCTCCTTGATCTGTTTAAAACTTTCATTTAGTGGCTACAGCTAGGAACTGTAATTTACCACCCACCCTCCCTAGTGTTGTGTTCTTATACTTGGTGGCTTTGCAGTTGCCCGCCCATACTGTATATTTGATCTGTGACACTCCTCCCAGTCTAGTGCCATTAGTTCACTCAGTCTAATAGAGAACATTTGTGAAGGCCAACCCACTCAGATTCTTAACGTTGAATTAACTTCTGTTCCAGCTTTCTCCATTTCCACTTTACTGGAAAAAAAATTCTAAGCTTGCTTCCCCCCTTTCCTGTGGCAGGTCTTGTCCAGATACAGATCTGCTGTGTCCAGGACTGTTTGTGAGCTCCTAAGCCCCCCCCCCACCCCACTTAACTGGGGTTAAACTATTCCTGGCGCTATAAAGTCTGTTCTTCAAAATTTCACTTGCAACTAGCCAGCTTTTTAGTTTTAGCACTCATCTGTTTCTTTGAGCTCAGCACTTGTTCAGAACTCATTGTAAGAACTAAATAAGTTACAAATTACTACAACACTCAACTTTCCTCTCTTGTCTAGAGGAAAACAGTTTTTAGTACTTAATAAATAAGCACCTATTCAGGCATGTCTAAAGGTCAGCTCCCGGTGTTTTCTCCTGTCTACCTGAAGAATCTGGGCATCTTGGGACAATGCAGCAATTGCCTCATGTACACAGACAACCCTCTCCTCCTACCACCCAACACTATGACCTGTGAGAGATGCACTTATATAGCCAAACAGGAAGCAAAGCTCTCTTCACCAAAGACTGGCCTAGACAGTCAAGAGGAGAAGATAAACACTTGCACTGCACCACACTTATCACATAGTCCCTCAAAACCTACACCACCAAAACACACACACAGAAGCACAAAACACACACCTACATTCACAGAGGGTCTCAGTACAAATCTGCCCAAACAACAGAAACCTCCAAAGCAGAAATGCAAGCAACCTCCACCCCCCAACACAACCCAAATGACACATAGCCCACATATTCAGTATGCCACTCAACTACAGCCCATAAGGCATAACGTACCCAACACTCTAGTCATAGGTGACTCTATAGTCAGGCACACTGATGTTCCACTCACCAGGCTAAACAAGGAAAAAGTTACTGTCAGCTGCCTGTCAGGTGCCAGGATCCGCCACATAACACACGCACTCAGGTCACTCCACAACAAGTACAAATATGACTCTGTCATTGTCCATGTTGGTGTGAATGACCTGAGATGTACCTCCCTGGGCTACATGAAAAGAGCCATGGAGGAGCTCTCCGATCTTGTAGCCCAGGTATGACCCTAGCCCTGAGTAGCATCCTGCCATCACCCAGAATGATACCACAGTACAAGGACAAAATGATTGACTTTAACAATTGGCTAAGCTTCTGATGTCATTCTAAGGGAATCCAGTATCTGTCTGCCTGGGATAACATGATCGACAGACCACGCTGCTTTGCCAGAGATGGCCTGCACCTGTCACCCCTTGGGATTCCAGATACTGGCAAAGGCTCTTGCCACCCCTATAGTGCCTTATTTAGGCAAGGTTCAAATGACAAATTCACCACCGTAACAGGTACAAGCAAGCAAAATCTGCGGGTAATGCTACTCAATGCTATAAGTCTAAACCTCAAAATGCACTCACTCGAGGCACTCCTTAAAATGGAGAACATTGACATCTGTGCAGTGACAGAGACCTGGTTCAAAGCTCCAGAGAGCACCCCTGCATTACCAGGCTATAATTCATACCACACCTTTCGGCCACCAAACCTGGACTGAAACACTAAAGGTGGAGGCGTGTCCATATTCATTAAAGATATCCACACCTCCAAGCTAGTTGCTCAGCATAATGCATCCGAGATTATCCAAGTTCAACTAACTCTGGGCAAAACTGCAATCCAGATTGTAGCTTGCTACAGACCCCCCCACCATGCCCCATGATTCCCACTCATCTTTTTTTGATACACTGGAAAATATTAAGGTACAACCCAACACTCTAATAATGGGTGATTTCAACTACCCTACCATTAACTGGGAAAACTACTCATGTACCAACTCTTTTGCTCAACATTTTCTGGAAATCATCAATTCCAATGCCTTGGATCAACTTATCCACACCCCCACCAGGGGCAGCAATATCCTAGACCTGGTCATCACCAACATGGGTGGCCGTTGTTCCACACCAGAGGTTAGCTCCTTGTTGGTCAGATCTGACCACAAGCTAATCACCCTAGACATTTGCATCCCTCTCCCACCCCCCATTAGGGAAACAACTGTAAAAAATTAATCCAAAGTCAACTTCACGCTTCTTAAGACAGAAGCGGCAAACTTCATGACACCCATGCAGATGGACAATAGAGGTACGACTGCTGAATCCTACACAAATGCACTTTATAAGCACTTACACAAGTGCATGGATCATGCTATCCCTAACAGAACCAAGATGCTATCCTCCAAAAAAAGGAAGCCAATCTGGTGGTCTTCTGCCATAAACAAACTCGACAACAGAAGAAAGAAACTGTTGCAAAAAAGAGTAAAATCCCATGATTGAAGGAACTCCCTGGTCAGCTTCAGTAAGAAGCTGAGATCCCTCATAAAATCCTCCAAAGCTAGTTATGAAAACAAAATTGCCACTAATTCTAAAGACAACCACAAAGCATTCTATAGCTATGTCAAGAATCTCAATGGCAACACTCAGATCTGCTCTGAGTTACAGCACAATGACAGTAAATATACAGAACTAACTGATATTGCCAACATCCTGGCAGATAGGTTCAGTGCTAACTTTACCCCCCTCTCACCCCCTAAAGGGCCCATCTTTATACCGGAAGAATGCAGTTCCTGTAATCACAGCTGCACAGGTAAAAACCTCACTCTTCAAAGCCAAGAACACAGCATCCATGGGACCTGACAACATCTCAGGCTGCCTTCTACATGAATTACAGAATGAACTGGCACCTCACCTAAGTATCATATTCAATCATAGCCTTACCTCAGGCTTTGTGTCCATTGAATGGCGCACCATGACAGTTATCCCACTCCACAAAGGGGGGGCCACAACAGACCCCGGGAACTATCGCCCCATTAGCCTGACGAGCCTAGTCTGCAAGGCCATGGAACGTATCATCATGGAACTCATAAACAAAGACATTGGAGATCTCCAAACTCTGGACCCCACACAGTTTGGGTTTGTAAAAGGCAGATCATGTCTCCTAAACCTGATAGATTTCTTTGAAGTAGTCACCAAAGCCATAGATGAGGGTAAGGTGGTTCAAACAGCCTATCTTGATCTCGTCAAGGCATTCGACACCATCCCCCACTCTGGAATTATAGATAAACTCACTAAACTAGGTATAAATCCCTATGTCACAAGATGGGTTGCCAACTGGTTTACTGACAGAACCCACACTGTGAAAGTAGCAGACTCCAAATCAGACTTCAGACCAGTGACAAGTGGAGTACCACAGGGTTCAGTCCTGGGTGCTCTCCTGTTTGGTATCTACTTCTCTGAAGTACAGGCTAACACAGAAGGTCTTTGGCTAACTAAATTTGAAGATGTCTGCAAACTAGGAGCCATAATCGAAACTCCTAATTATGTGGACATCCTACAAAAGGGCCTCACTGAGACAGATGCCTGGTGTCAAAGACATGGTCTCAAGCTCAATGCCAAAAAGTGCATTGCCATCCCTTTGGTAAAAACTCTGTTCCCATGAACTACCACATAGGTGGTAGTCTACTTAACACCAAAAGTGTAATAAGAGACCTTGGGACACAGGTGGACAGTAGTTTCTCCTTTGATAATCGCCACAGTGGTCAGGAAATCCTTCTATGTGGCACACCTCATCACAAAAGGTTTCTCATCCAGAAAAAAAGAGGTCATTCTTCCCCTCTACTCATCACTCATTAGACCCATTATAGAGTACAACGCCCCTTTTGGTATGTACCTCACAAGGCATCTACAACAACTGGAAAGGCCACAAAAATACCTCACAAAGAGGATTACTGGCCTCAAACAGATGCCTTACACAGACCGTCTCAAAGAACTCCAGCTTTACTCCGTCGCATATCGCCTACTCAGAGGCGATCTCTGCCTAACATACAAAGCTATGTAAAACCTAGAGCTGTTGGATATGCTCCACTTAAAGAAATCCCAATCCCTCCATGCTACACGCTCTAGGGACCTAAACCTTGTCACCACAATAAACAGAACATGCTGGAGTGATAGATTCCTGTCCCAGAGATTTCCCATACTCTGGAACAGGCTACCTATCTATGTCAAACAGAGCTCCTCATTAGCACTCTTCAAGAAACATCTTGATGATTGGACGGGTAATAGGAAATTCACCCCGGGGATCACTTGACAGGGGCACAGGAAAATAATTTTCTTGGGTGGCAAAAGCCAGGGTACCTTTTTGGCTAGGCTTGCACAGGCCCTAGGGCCAATAGCCTAATACCTGCCTATGAACCTATGAACATAGTTAAAAATAAAATTTTCATTGTGTTTGCATTCCCCCCTTGTCTCTATCCTTTGTCTTACATGCATTTATTTTGTTTTTTGTTTTGTTTCTCGCCATTTCTTTTATTATTTTATGCAACACCATAACAATCTGTACCCTTTCCACTGGCAAGGCCTATTGGCCCCTCCACAGGGCGTAGCAGTAGTAGAGCTGCCCCCTCCACCACCACCAGCAACAGAAGGAACCAGCACATCTGGGTCTCAACCTACCACTCTTGCATCCACACCTGTCCTACTTGCATCAAGCAGGTGTGCACCTGATGCAGGTACAGTGGTACCCACCGGTAGCTGTACTAGTGGAGGAGACACTTTGTCACCCATTGGCAGATGGCAGAACTTGTGGGGAATGTCATAGACAGGAGGTTGAATCCATGCATCAGCCACATGGTGACTTGCTGAATTGCAACCCCACCCAGCACTAGTTCCACCTTCTGAGCCAGGACCCAGTGGGGACAATTCCCAAGGTGAAGAATAATCCCCACTGGGTTTCAGCTAGCAAAGACTGCATTTGTGATCACTGAGTCCTCTCCCACAACCTGGTATTCCACTCATTTTTTTGCCCATGGCTAACCCTGATGGTTTTAGAGTTCTCTTCTCACCACTGTTTTCCTTCTGTTTATCTAATGCCTCCTTTGCCATTGTGTTCCTTCCATCATTGTGTTACCCCTGACCCTGTCGGTCATGTTTGTCTTTCCTGATACTTAACCTACCCCTCTTGCCTTCCTCTTACTTCCCTTACTTCCTTTCACAACTTTTCCTTCTCTTGCAAAAAAAAAATAAAAATAAAAAAAAATAAAAAGGGCACCTATCCCACAAAAAAGGATATACCTCCCGCACATACCCTTAATTGTCCAAATATTTGCAGAAAGTCTACATGTTTAGCTCATATTTTTGGTTTGTACCTCATATATGTATTTTTTGGCTAATCATTCAAGACTTAAGTCAGTAAATAGTGAAATGCCTTTGAATTTCAGATTTCATACCCTTCAATGAATGCATGATAATGGAAAACCCGTTTTTCTCACCAGTTTTCACATTTATAGAGGCAATATGACAAATATTTCCCTGATTTTGGGCCTTCTTCCCACCATTATGTTTAACTGTGGCAAGAAGTCTAGATCTAGGAAACTGAGAGAAAACACACCTGTGGGATTCCACCTGTGTCCATGCTGGACAGGGGGTTTGGGTGCAGACTCATCTAAACATGGGCTAAACTCTTGGCTAGGCTTATAAGGGCCTCAAGGCTAATAGCCTAGTAACTTCCTATGATCCTATGATCCTATGAGAGGTATGGTCCTACCCTACCTCTGTATCATTCATTCCTTATTTGCTCAGTCCTGCTGCTTGATTCTGCTTTTCATCTCTATCCTATGCATCCATTTTCAGCCTTTAACCTGGTATAAACACACCTCACACATGCCCAAAAAGGGCTTTTAAATATCTTCCATTTTGTGGTCATATTATGTACAGTGAGTCACAATGAGCACTGTCAATGCTCATTTTCAACTAACGAAGAATGATGCCACTCATTGTATAGCAGCAATGAAGCCAAATTAGTATTATATAATACTTTATAGTTACCCTAGTTCCTACCAGTTGCGCAAAGGAGCTCACCACAATTGTGCTGCATTTGGCAAGTATGAAATACAGTGAAGTTAATGCCCTTAGTCTGACTGCTTCCAAGGCTCAGCTTGCTTATGAAGTGATTTGAAGAATGTCATTGCACAGAGTAGAGAGTTTAAATCCCCCCTTGGGGATATATGTTTTTTTTAATTGTCTGTTTCCATTCTGTAAATGTGTAGGAATCCCTGATATGTGCTTTCCTAATAACCTCAGTATGAGTGCTTCTGTGGCACACCTCGCTAATTCACTGGCTGGAAGAATATCACTGAGCAAAATCACAAACTCAAATCCCTTGAGGCCTGGCTTTTTTTCTGCCTTAGTCAATAAATGTGTAACATTCTCCTGATATGTGCTTCCATGACATCTTTGGTGTAAATCCTGCTACTGTTGATCTTGTTAAGGAAATGTGGGGTATAATGTAACTGGACAGAACTGGTGGGTCAAATCCACTCAGATTTGAATATTTTCATTATTTCATAGGTTCATAGGTGAGTACTAGGCTAATGGCCCTGGAGCCAACACAAGCCTAGCCCAAGAACATACCCAGATGTCCTGTTGCCGGACTTTAGTTCCCTGTACTCCTGTCGAGCAAGGCTGTTGAAATGATCCCCGAGGTGAATTTCCTGTTACCCATCCACTCATCAAGATTTTTCTTAAAGAGAGCCAGTGAGGTGCTCTGTTTGACATGAATGGTGAGTTTATTCCAGAGTATGGATAGTCTCTGGGTTAGGAATCTGTCTCCAGCAGGTTCTGTTTATTGTGCTGATGAGGTTGAAGTCCTTGGACCATGTGGTGTGGAGGGATTGAGTGTTTTTCAGATGAAGCATGTCTAGTAACACTGGGTCCGACATGGCTTTGCATACCAAGCAGAGATCGCCTCTGAGTAGGCGATATGAGACAGAGTATAGCTGTAATTTTTTGTCTGTCTTTGTAGGGCAAGTGTTTGAGACCTAGGATCCACTTTGTGAGGAATTTCTGTGGCCTCTCCAATTGTTGCAGGTGTCTAGTGAGGTACATGCCAAATGGGGCATTGTACTCTGTAATGGATCTAATGAGGGATGAGTAGAGAGGGATTATGAGCTCCTTCCTGGATGAGAAGCCCTTTGTAATGAGGTGTGCCACATGGAAGGATTTTCTAACTACAATGGCCACATGGTTGTCAAAGGAGAGGTTGCTGTCCACTTGTGTCCCTAGATCTCTTATCACATCTTGGGAGTTGAGAGGGCTACCGTCAATGTGGTAGTTCATGGGTATCATGTTTTTCCCAAAGGGGATGACTATGCACTTTTTGGCATTGAGCTTAAGATCATGGTTCCGGCACCAGTTGTTGGTGTCAGTGAGGCCTTTTTGTAGGATGTCAACATCAGCTTGAGAGTCAGTAATGGCTCCTAGTTTGCAGTCATCTGCAAACTTGGTTAACCAGAGTCTTTTGGTTTTGGCCTGAATTTCAGAGAAGTATATACCAAACAGGAGAGGACCCAGGACCAATCCTTGTGGGATGCCACTTGTGACTGCTCAGTAGTCGGATTTGGAGTCCGTTACTTTCACCATGTGGGTTCTGTCCATGAGCCAGTTGGCTACTCATCTTATGATGTAGGGGTTGATGCTTAGGTTGGTTAGTCTGTCAATGATCCCTGAGTGGGGGATAGTGTCGAAGGCCTTGGTCAGATTGAGATAGGCTGTATGGACTACCTTGCCTTCACTGACCGCTCTGGTGACAGATTTGAAGAAGTCTATCAGGTTGAGCAGACATGATCTGCCCTTTACAAAGCCAAACTGTGAGGGATCCAGGGTTTGGAGGTTTCCTATATCCTTGTTTATGAGGTCCATAATGATGTGCTCCATGGCCTTACAGATCAGGCTTGTCAGGCTAATGGGGTGGTAGTTCCCTGGGTCAGTAGTCACTCCCCCTTTGTGGAGAGGAATGACTGTAGTGGTGCACCATTTGGAGGGGCAAAGCCTGAAGTGAGGTTGTGGTTGAACGGGGGACTCAGGTGAGGTGCCAGTTTCCTTTGTAATTTGTGTAGCACACAGGCAGGTATGTTATCAGGTCCCATGGAGGCTGTATTTTTGGCTTTGGATAGTGCAGCTTCTCCCTGAGCAGTCGTGATATTAGGGATTTGGCATTCCTCAGGTATTGGGATGGGCCTTTTGGGGGGTGAGGGGGGTAAAGTATGCACTAAACCTGTCTGCCAAGATGTTGGCAATATCTGTTGGTTCAGTATAAGTGGTGCCATTGTGCAGTAGCTCAGAGCACCCCTGTGTATTGTTGTGCATGTTCTTGACATAACTAAAGAATGCCTTGTGGTTATCTTTAGCATCTGTTGCAATTTTGTTTTCATAACTAGCTTTGGAGGCTTTAATAAGGGATCTCAGTTTTTTGCTGAGACTTACAAGGGAATTTTTCCAGTCTTGGGACTTAGGCCTTTTCTGCAACAGTTTTTTCCTTCTGTTGTAGAGTTTGTAAATGGGAGAGGACCACCAGATTGACTTCCTCTTTTTGGAAGACATGACCTTGATTCTGTTAGGGATGGCCTGATCCATGTGTAAATGTTCATACAGCACCTTGGTGTATGATTCCACGGCTATACACCCTTTCCCTGTTTGTGTGGGTGATGAGAAGCTTCACACTTCTGTCTTTAGAAGTGCAAAAATTGTCTTTGGAAAAGATTTTGACTGTGTTTTTTTTTTGTGGGGGGTATGTGGGTGGGATGTGGATGTCGACTGTGATCAACTTATGGACAGATCTGACCAGGGAGGAGTTGATCACTGGTGTAGAGCAGCAGTCCCCCATGTTAGTGATGACCAGATCGAGAATGTTTCTGCCTCTGGTGGGGGTGAGAATGAGTTGGTCCAGGGCATTGGAGTTAATGAATTCCAGAAATCGTTGGGCAAATGAGTTACAGCAGGAGTAGTTTTCCCAGCTAATGGAGGGGTAGTTAAATTTCCCCCGTATAAGGGTATTAGGTTGTACCCTAATGCTTTCTAGACTCCTATTCCACTTTCCTGAGCACTCTAGAAAGCATTAGATTGCACCCTAATGCTTTCTAGAGTGCTCAGGAAAGTGGAATGGGAGTCTTGGGACATAGTGGGGGATCTATAGCAGGCTACAGCCTGGATTGCCATTTTATCCAGTGTTAATTGTACCTGAAGTATCTCTGATGCATTATGTTGGGCAACCAGTCTGGAGATGTGTGTGTGTCCTTTATGAAGATGGATACGCCACCTCCTTTGCCATGACATTCACATTATAGTGCAGGTGCACTGATCAAACTTTGATGTTGCCAGGAGCAGTGTAGGTTGGTTCATCATGTTACTTTACTGTTTCCCACCTATTGTGTCTAAGTTTCACATACTCTAAGTTAAAGTATTTTATTTTAACACATGTGAGTATGCCATATCCTCTTCTCAAATGTGTTCTGCATCTCTGCTTTGGTCAGCAGCTTCATCTCCAGTCTACACTTGGGCGTTCTTGACTTCTTTCCTTTCATAGGATATTTCTCTGCGTGTCTAATTCCTTCAGTTACAACAATACATCAGCAATATAGTTTTAATGTGTGTGCCTACAACCTCAAGATTACTAACATAGATGATATGCATGGCCGTTGTTTACTGCAACTGCTCAGACTTTACTCTGGCTGTGGGGTTGCCTACTGCAATATTGCCATTGGTCCTTACTGTGGCCAGAATGAAAAGCTTATCATCACACACATTGGCCTGACCACATGCATTGTCTTGGGGGCTCATGTTCAATGCACTTTCCTGAGCACTCTAGAAAGCATGTTGTAACCTTCACCTAGAATGATGCCACAATACAGTGATAAGATGATCAGCTTTAATAATTGGCTTAAATTCTGGTGTCATTCAAAGGGGATCCAATGTCTGTCTGCCTGGGATGACATGCTGGACAAGCCACGCTGCTTGCACCTGTCATCCCTGGGCTTCCGGATATTGGCAAAGGCTCTTGCCACCCCCATAGTGCCTTTTTTAGGCAAGGCTCAAATTCTAAACCTACCACCCTAGAACACCAAAAAGGAAAAAAACTAAGGGTAATGCTGCTCAATGCCAGAAGTCTCAATCTCAAGATGCACGCACTCGAGGCCCTTCTCAATATGGAGAACATCGATGTCTGTGCTGTGACAGAAACCTGGTTCAAGGCTCCTGAGAGCACCCCAGCACTAACAGGTTTCACCTCATATCATGCGTTCCGCCCCAAAATCCGGACAACACCAAGAAAGGAGGGGGGGTGTCCATATTCATAAAGGACACCCACACCTCAAGGTTGGTGGCAACGCACGATGCATCGGAGACCATCCAGGTGCAATTAACCATAGGCAAGACTGCTCTGCAATTTGTAGCATGTTACAGGCCACCCTCTCAAACTCAGGAACCTCACATGGCCTTCCTGAAAACATTGGAGGATAAATGTATCTCCAAACACCATCATACTAGGTGACTTCAACTACCCTAATATAGACTGGGAACACTACTCAAGCCCGGACACTCTAACCCAAAGATTCCTGGAGTTCATAAACTCAAATGCCATGGAACAACTAGTCACCATCCTCACAAGAGGAGAAAACATACTTGATCTCATCATCACGAACATGGGATCAAAATGTTCAACACCGAAGTATACCCCTCACTGGTGAGATCAGATCATAAACTAATCTCGCTGGAGGTCCTCATCCCGCCCCACCTGAAACAAAAAGACCACAGTGAAAAACTTCTCAAAAGCCGATTTCACACTTCTAAAAACTAGTGTGGTCTCCTTTAAGGCCCCTGAGCCAGTGGTAAACATTACTCAAACCGCTGAATCACTTACAAATGCCTTCTACCAGCACCTACAGGACTGCATGGATCAGGCAATCCCAAACAAAACTAAGACTCTCTGTACCAAAGGCAAGCATCCAGTCTGGTGGACCCCAGCCATAAACAAGCTCTACAACAAAAGGAGGAAGCTACTACAAGATAGAGCAAAATCCTTGAAAGGTAAGACACCTTTGATCATTATAAGTAAAAACTAAGAGCTCTCATAAAATCATCCAAGGCAAATTTTGAGAGAAAAATCGCCAAGGACTCTAAAGACAATCATAAGGCCTTCTTTAGCTATGTTAGAAACCTAGGAGGAAACTCCCAGATATGCTCAGAATTAGTTCAAAATGATGAAAATTAATGAACCTACACACATTGCTAACATACTGGCTGACAGGTTCAGTGCAAACTCCCCTCCCCAAAAGGAGAGATATCTATTCCAGAGGATTGTAGCCCCCAAACATCTCCAACGCCCAGGTGAGAACTGCCCTCACTAAGGCAAAAACACAGCATCCATGGGACGGATGGTGTCCCGGCTGTGTGCTTCATGAACTCAACGAGGAATTAAACCCACAGTTAGGACAGCTGTTTAATCTTAGCCTCACCTCAGGATACGTACCCAAGGAGTGGCGACGGCGACTGTGGTCCCACTTCATAAGGGCGGTGCCTCCACAGACCCTGGAAATTACCGCCCCATTAGCTTGACAAGCCTTATCTGCAAAGCCATGGAGAGGATCATAATGGAACTCATAAATAAAGACATAGGGAACTTGCAGACTTTGGATCCAACCCAGTTTGGCTTTGTCAAAGGCAGATCCTGCCTCTTAAACTTGGTTGACTTTTTCGAGACAGTCACCAAGGCCATTGATGAGGAAAGGCAGTCCATACAGCCTACCTCGACCTGGCAAAGGCCTTCGACACAATACCCCACTCAGGTATCATCGAAAAACTCATCAGCTTGAATGTAAACCCATACATCACAAGATGGGTTGCAAACTGGCTAAGTGACAGAACCCACAGGGTCAGAGTTGCTGGAGCCATGTCAGACTCAAAGCCTGTCACAAGTGGTGTCCCACAGGGCTCAGTCCTGGGTCCACTCTTGTTCGGCATCTACTTTTCTGAAGTACAAGCAAACACAGGAGGGTTATGGCTGACAAAGTTTGCAGATGACTGCAAACTGGGCGCCATAGTCGAAAACACATTTGACACAGATATCCTCCAGAAGGGCCTCACAGAAACGGATAGCTGGTGCCAGAGCCATGGCCTGAAGTTAAACGCCAAAAAATGCATAGTCATACCCTTTGGGAAAAACAAGGTTACCCCTAGCTACCATATAGGTGGCAATCCACTGAGCACAGAAAAAGTAATCAGGGATCTGGGGACCCAAGTTGACAGTAGCCTTCGCTTGACACTCATGTTGCTAAAGTAGTTAGGAAAACCTTCTATATCGCCCACCTGATCATGAAGGGATTCACATCTAGATCAAGGGAGGTCATCGTCCCCCTGTACTCATCACTCATTAGACCTATGATTGAGTACAATGCCCGTTCGAATGTATCTGACCAGACACCTGCTGCAGCTTGAAAGGCCCCAAAAGTTCCTCACCAAAAGGATAAAGGGTCTCAAAAATATGTCTTATGCTGCCCGACTGAAAGAACTCCAGCTCTATTCAGTCTCATACCGCTTGCTCAGAGGTGAACTGTGCCTGACATAAAAGGCCATGTCAAACCCAGATTTGATGAATATGCTTCACCTCAAAAAATCTAGATCCCTCAGAACCACAAGGGCGGGAGACTTAAACCTTGACACGGTTATAAATAGAACATGCTGGAGGGACAGATTCATCACCCAGAGACTCCCTATGCTGTGGAACAAAATCCCGGTACATGTGAGGCAGAGCACCTCGCTGGCCTTGTTCAAGAGGAATCTTGACCAATGGATGGGAGATCGCAGATATACCCCAGGGATTACTTCAGTGTCACTGCTTGACAGAGGCACATAAAAATGATAGGCATAGTTTTTATTCAAACTAAAGGGGTGGCGAAAGCCACATAACTATGGGCTAGGCTTATAAATGCCCTTGGGCAGATAGCCTAGTATGAACCTATGAACCTATGAACCTATGAACCACTGTAAACAATACTGGCTTGTCTATGATCACGCACATGGAATTTTTGAATCCCTGGGTACTATGATCACGCACATGGAATTTTTGAATCCCTGGGTACAACTTCACCTAAATTTTCCTTACTGCTTTACCTCTCTGATTATCTCTTTCTCTCCCACTTTTCACTTCTATATCTTTCCTAAAGCATTTTCCTCTCCTTACCTGTTAAGTCCTTCTTTACACTTTCCTTTGTAATCTCAAGAGTTGAGCTGATTTACGAAATTTTGTTTAGGCTACATGTGTGTAGTTCTAAATGACAATAAAGTTTACTTTGACATTGACTAAATAAATAAACAGAAGGTCTTTTCTCTTCTTTAAACTATATCAAAATGTTGATAACGCACTTACTGCACTTGCCCGCTCACCACACAGTGAGCAGTAAAGCACTTCAGCAAATGCATTATTGCGTTTAGAAACTGGATGCCAGTTCCAAAGGTCATGCCCCCTGACATCTTGTGCCCAGGGCAGCTGCTCCCTACCCTCTGATAGATGGCATGCATGAACCCTCAAGCACAATAAGCTGACAGCATACTGTGGAACCCAGCTGAGCTGTTTGTATGCTTCACTGAAATCTAGTGATTCATATACAGGTAAGGAGCCCAGCTTCACTTGACTGCATATTACAAAAATGATCAGTGCGTGGGCTTAAAGAAATGTGCTATAATTTTAAATGCTAAACTACACAATGAAAAAAAAAGAACCAGCAGCAGCAAAAGCTCTAGTACAGCAGTATGAAGTACGTTTCTGGTAGCATAACTGAAATAATACACGACTTGAGGAGGTACACAGTTTTCTGTACCTGTAGCCTTCACCTTAAAACAGTCCGTATAGTAAGTAGTGTTATTGCTACCCACAGCTTGTACCTGCAGAAAGCCCACTCTTAATATAGGCAGCTGTAGACATACACTGCAACTGTGTTAAGGTATATCACTATCAGAACTGTCTATCCTTACACTATTTTGTATGTCCTAAACTAACATGTATGTGTGTGCCACGAGGACAACTGAAGCGGACCTCTATGAATGTAACCCAATATCATAGCCCAGTAGCCCACTGTTACTTATGCTGCTCAGGCTGCACCTATGTGTACTATCTATGAAGCCACCCTTTCTCTGTATATGCCTGTGAGGGGTCTACATTAGAAGCACAAAAATGCTTTTGAGCGAATACAGAAACAGCAACACATATTCATTGAATCGCATTTAAGCGATTTAATGAATATGTCATAGGACAAGGAGATAGTCAGCCAACTTCACAGAGTTGCCCTTTCCTTCCCTATAGTGGGATCTTGGAGTTGGTTTATTTAGTTAGGGGGGTGTAGGGGGCAGAGCCCCCACATTGGGGGTGTGGGGGGCAAAGTCCCCCACCTGTTTATGGTGTTACATTATGTTTTTTAGCGAATGGCCGCATTCGTTTTTTCCCTAGGAAAAAATTTGCTTATGTGGCGTTCGCTATTTTTAGGTTTCGTGCATTATGTGTCGACTTTTATATAGTCACACATATGCACTTTCGGTCTTATAATATAGACCCCCTGTAAGTCTCTGTGTGGTAGCCATACACACTGTACAGTTGCACAAATCTTTCCCTACTACTGGTCCAGGATATCACTGGAGTAATTTACTGTCCATAACTTAGAATATCAGTGCCACCTCCTGTGTTTCTGTTGCTGCCCAAACCTGTTACATTGAATATACCCAGACAAACCATTGCCTGTAATTGGCTACGCATTATTCCGAGCAGTTACCAGACTATAGTCATGTCTCTTGTTTCCATAGGTGTTATGTTCTCAAGAGGGGGAAGACAGTAAAAGCTGGACAACTTTAGCCAAGTTGAGAGTGATGTCCTGTTAAAGGCACTTAGGAATAATGAGTTCTGCCTGTTGTTAAGAGGGGGGTAGTCACAAGCCGCTATGGGACCACATGTAGAAGACACTGGTCCATGAGATCAATGCTGGTACTGGGCATACCTCTGAACCTCTTAGCATAAGAAATCTGGATAGAATCAAAAATAATGGGAGGGCAAAGGCCCAAAAATAGGGACAGATTTTAAATATTGCTGATATAAAGTTAGAATGTTCCTAGAATACCATTTTGCATTAACATGCATTTTCTGAAGGATATAAAGCCTGACACTACAATGTCTGTCATTATTTAGTGACTTCCATCCTTGGTGAGTTGTCAGAAAACAAAAAGTTTTATAAGGAACTGGCCAAAAATATGAAATTAAAATCTGGACATTCTGCAAAAATCTGGACAATTGAGAGCCATGTTGCTGGGTGAAATCAAACAACATTACATTGTCAGAGGTATATTATGAGCATGAAAAGTACCTGTTTTATATCTGCATATTCTACAACACTCTTTGCAGGTGCAGTGTATGGGCTGCACATGGAGTGTGGGGACTCTGATTATCTAGCTTCTACTTTATAGTATATATTCACAGACTTTGCCACTGCTACAGTGACACTTGTACAAGCTTGGTTAGAAGCTGATAACCAAGTCACAATCATTTGACATGCACAGAGACTGTCTCCCTTTTGGGTGATCATCTATCCATTGTTTTAGGATGAAGGTGCAATCACACCCACATATGAGCTACAGACTGAACAACAGGACCGTGCGCCATCTCTGTTGGGGGAGAGGTGCTCCCCTGTGACAGTGAACACTAACACTGTTCCCTCTGTGGCTACAGCAGCAGAGAAATACACTCCATTTGATGTGGGTATGCCCACTGTATGACAGACCAGCAGAGGTTCTCAGCAGTGTCATATCGCACAGTCAGCCTTGATATGCAAAGTGCTAGGGCTCAACTAGCAGATGAGCAAGGCTATATCTGCTTCTGTCAATTCAGACATGTAAATGATTGGTATGGTGCGTGGATTCAATGAAAATACTGCAAGCACTACCAATAACTTGCTGAGGCCACAGAGTCCAGACACAATGCATGCTAGGACTCCTGAGGTTGGGGATGCACATTTCCACACTATCAGCCTCCCTGAAGAGATAAGTAGCATTATCATTTCTTGTTGAGCAGTATTAGCTGTGGTCAGCGATGGGTACATAAAGGGTGGTAGCTTTGGGAGTTCATCACAGGGTAAATAGCTTATTCCTGCAGGTCTTGTGGTAGCTCACTCCACCACTCTACAGTTGTGTGGAGATGCCTGGTAGTCTCATGTGGTAGAACACCTCCTTAGTTGACTCCATACAGGTCCCATTCTTGCAGTAGAATCTCCTGTTATGGGTGTCATTTAGTCCTGCCATGTCAAGCCATCCAATTGGCCTCAATCGCAGACACATACTGGGATTCTTCCAAGTCATGGTCCCATAGTGCTATTCCCTTCCTGTCACTAGATATTATCTATAACACAGAATACCGATCAGTACAAAACACTAACCCCCATGGTCACCCACACAGGTTCTGACTTTAAGCTACATAGGTTCATAGGTACATACTAGGCTATCTGCCCTAGGGCATTTATAAGCCTAGCCAGAGTGTGTGTGGCTTTCGCCACCCCTTGGAATGAGAATACTATGCCCATTTAGGGTTTAGTTTACTGTGCCTCTGTCTAGTAGTGACACAGAGATGACCCCCGGGGTAAACCTACGATCTCCCATCCACTCGTCAAGGTTTCTCTTGAAGAGAGTCAGTGAGGGGGTCTGCCTAACATGGACTGGGATTCTGTTCCAGAGTGTAGAGAGCCTCTGGGTTATGAATCTGTCCCTCCAGCACGTCCTATTTATTTCTGTGTTGAGGTTCAAATCTCTCGCTCTCGTGGCTCTGGTGGATTTGGATTTTCTGAGGTGGAGCATGTCCATTAATTCTGGATTGGACATGGCCTTGTACGTCAGGCATAGATCGCCTCTGAGTAGGCGGTATGCGACTGAATAGAGCTGGAGTTTCTTCAGCCGGGCAGCATATGACATATGTTTGAGACCCTTGATCCTCTTGGTAAGGTACTTTTGGGGTCTTTCTAACTGCTGCAGGTGTCGGGTAAGGTACATCCCAAATGGGGCATTGTACTCAATTATGGGCCTGATAAGGGAAGAGTATAGGCGCACAATGACATCTTTTGATCTAGATGTGAATCCTTTCATGATAAGGTGGGTAATATAGAAGGTCTTCCTAACCACCTTGGCAATGTGAGTGTCAAATGAGAGGTTACTGTCAACTTGAGTCACTAGGTCCCTGATTACTTCTTCCGTACTTAATGGATTACCACCTATGTGGCAATTTGTGGGTACTTTGTTTTTCCCAAAGGGTATGACTATACATTTTTTGGCGTTCAGTTTAAGGCCATGGCTCTGGCACCAGTTATCCGTTTCTATGAGGCCTTTCTGAAGGATGCTTGTGTCCGCTGGAGTATCAATTATGGCGCCCAGTTTGCAGTCATCTGCGAACTTTGTCAGCCACAATGTCATTTGTCACAATGACATGTCATTTTGTGTCTTGGAACACATGCAAATGATGATGATGAATGTGACCAGTTTCACTGTCCCTGCTTTGTGGTGTATGTGGAGGTGTGTGATGCACAGTGTGACTCGATCATGCACTGTCCTGCATAGTCTTTAACTGACACTGTGAGCACATCATAGGACCACTGTTCTGGACTAGACACAGCAACTTTGGCTGCACTGCCACATACTATGCCCACTGGCATATTGGGGAGTCTGGTGTGGCTGCTGCTTGTTGTTTCCTGGTCTCTCTGTCACCACTGGATGAGGCTGATGTGTTGGCTGTCACAGGAGATGCTTTAGTGTGTCAAGAGCCTCCTGGAATGAAGACATAGTGTGAATGCTTCCTACTTATTCTGTTGTGCAGCATGCCAGGCACATGTTGCAGGATGTGGCAGGTGTTTGCTGCATTACGTCTCCAGACATATCCAGGCAGTAGAACTGAGACTTCAGCAGGCTGCAGATGTGATGTAAGATGATTCCAGATTATGTGTGAGTGGTGTTATACTGCTGTTCAGCCAAGCTGAGTGGGTTCCATACAGATGTCATCAGCTAGAGGACCAGTAGATATCTGACATCACCAGAAACATTGTGGAAGTATATGAGGGGATGAGACATTTGCAAACAATGTCTTTCATTATGTATATGTCTGATTAACACACTGATTGCACTAATCAAGTAGGTGGCCCTGTGAAATTTCACTAGACAGGAAGCATCAATATTTATGACTGTCATACTAGATGTGGAAATCATGCACACTGCTCCAGAAGTGTACGGACACATTAGTTATTGACTCCCGAGTACCAAACACTTCCTGACAACTGAGAGAGTGGCACTTCTTCCTAACATCATAATATAATGTATAGATACCAAGTGGGGCATTTATTACCTCACATATGCATTATATAGCACCAGTATTCAGGGAGGTGGGTGATGTCACAAAGGTCTTTCACCATGGTTCATAGTTTCATAGATTAGTACTAAGCTAATTGCCCTTATGAGCCATTTTAAGAGTAATTAATTACTCCATGTGGGAATCAAACTGTACACCCTGTATCTGTAAGGTATTACCTTACTCATAATGCCAACTGTGACTGTCGTCTTTGATGTGTTGGAGAAAACAGCTATGATCATCCACATGCAGAGGTAGTCTCAAGGAATTCATTGAGTACTATGCAAGCCAATGCATGTGATATGCCCAGTATGTTCCCTGTTTACCACTGAAAGGTCTGTTTTGTGACTGAGAGCAAGTATAAACTATATTTAACAAACCATATGCAACACATATACTATATACAACATACTGTAGCATCCACTCAAATCTCACATATTTTCAAATAATACTTAGCACTACTATGTCCTTAACAGAAGCTTCACACTTTGCATCGAATCTCTTTCATGCTACCACAACATTGACCAATCCATTGACATACAGGCTGCTGCAAATCCTATAATGAGCATCAAACCTTCCCCCTCAGTTCTCTGATATTTGCTACAATGGCTGCTAAATACTTCTACTCAACAAGATGCTTATAAGTCTGCTGAGTAGTATGCTCTACCTAACCCCCGATGTGGGGGCTTTACTTTCTCTTACTTATATGCACTAATTCTGCAAGCACACAATGACTAAAGAATGGAAATCACTTGTTTCCTGCTGAAGTTGACCACAGAAGATTTGACTGCAGCTACATCTGGACCAACTTAATGTGACACTATGAACACAAGCTGATAAACTGACAGTCAAGTAATTGGAAGTGCAGCCATCTCTCTCTCTGTCTTTACATACATGTGTGTGTATACATATATATATATATATATATATATATATATATATATATATATATATATATATATAAGGAACTGCATATCACAGAATCTCCCTTTGGCCAACATTTGTGTAGCTGACAAAATTTAGTCAACTACACAGATGGTTGATAGATATGTGAAATCACGCAACTCTCAGGGTTGGGATATATGCCCTTTCCCCAACATTGCATGATCTTGTAATTAGTATATATAATTAGCAGGAGGTGTGGGGAATGCAAGTGTACTTGCCCCCTGCAAATAAACATTTTATTCAATTTTTAAAACTTCTGTATGCGCAGATTTTTGCTCTGAGTAAATGTAGTAGCATGTTATATGTGTGTGTATTTGCACGTGTTCATGTGTATACATTCACATACAGAAATGTCTAAAAAGGCACTGAAAGCAAGACATACATAGGAATACAGTTATATTCAATAATCTACAAACTAAAATGGTAGCCTACTTGGCTTTGAAGTTTCAAAATAAGGCAAACAGTACGTCATTGATAGTGTTCACTTCACACAGTCCTTATAGGATACAGGCTGCCTTGCAATCAAAGGTTGCAGGCCTCTCCTAGGCCCAACTTTTATCTATCTATCTATCTATCTATCTATCTATCTATCTATCTATCTATCTATCTATCTATCTATCTATCCATCCATCCATCCATCCATCCATCCATCCATCCATCCATCCATCCATCCATCCATCCATCCATCCATCCATCTATCTATCTATCTATCTATCTATCTATCTATCTATCTATCTATCTATGTATCTATCCTTTGTTGACTGGGTTAGTTCCACTAGGCTGGTGGCCTCTTTTCAGGAGTGACCCAAGGTGGCCACATCAACGGCAACCCCCTAAACACACAACTTGTGGTGAGAGACCTGAGTACTCTGGTTGATAATAATCTCAAATTCAACCATCATGATGCGGCAGTGGTCAGAAAAGTCTTTTGCTTGATTCATCTCATAAATAAAGGTATTGCATCCAGAAAAAAAGGAGGTTATTACCTCTCTATACACCTCCCTCATTAGACCAGTAAATTGAGTATTACGCCCCATTTGGTATGTACCTCTCCAAACTGGAGAGGCCACAGAAATGCGTCACAAAGAGGATCCTTGGCCTCCAACACCTGCCCTATGTGGACAGTCTCAAATCACTATCACTCTACTGAGTATTGTACCGATTGCTCAGAGGTGAACTGTGTCTCGCCTACAAGGCAATCTTGGACCCTGCCCTACTAGAGATGCTCCATATCCATAAGTCTAACTCCTCATGCATTACCCACTTGAAAGGCTTGAATCTAATATGCAACATCAACAAAACCCGCTGTAGAGACAGTTTTGTCTCCCAGAGACATACAGGCTGTGTCTCGTCCCGTCTCTGGGATAGACTTCCCATACACATCAGAGTACCTCGATGACCCTCTTCAAGTACAACATTAATGAGTAGATGGCAAACCACAAATTTGTCCCAGGAGTTCCACCTGTGTCCCTCATTGACATGGGTGACAAGTGCTGGCTAAGGTTTCTTTTTGGAATAAACTCTTGGCTAGGCTTGCAAGGCCCTCAGGGCCATTAGCCTAGTAACCTCCTATAATCCTATGGTATTTATATTAACTTTAACTTTTAACTTTGAAAGTAAATGTGTTCAGTAGATATAATCCACAAGATACATTTTACAGGTTATCCTCAAATGGATCTTCTCTTACTCCATGCTTTCAGGACTTTCTTTCAGATGAATAATGTATGTTATGAACTATCTTCCTGAATTTAGCCCTCCAGGCTATTCTCTTTTATACAGTAAGTGTCAATTAAGACCTTGTGATCTAGCCAATTACTGTGAGGATATTCTCAGATAGATACACAAACACACACATGCGCACACACACACACACACACACACACACACACACACACACACACACACACACACGTGCACGTGTGTGAGCTCGTGCACGTGTGTGTGTGTGTGTGTGTGTGTGTGTGTGTGTGTGTGTGTGTGTGTGTGTGTGTGTGTGTGTGCTCGTACATGCATGTATATATATTTATGCAATGAAGGATTATTATAATTCAAAAGTATAGACTCTGAATGGACATCCCAGTTAGAGTGCCCACCCTAAATTGAACATATCCCAATAGAAGAAAAGTTTGGCTGCCACAACATTAAAGAGTGACTGGACCAATTGTACTTTCACAAACCTTACCTGTCCAGAATTTTTCAGATTGTTCTTGTTTTCCTCATATTTTCACTATATCCCTTGTAAAACTATTGCTTTTCTGATAAATCATCAAAAGTTGCAGTTAGTCAATAATGCAGACAAGTTTCATAGTCCCTAATGTTCAGAAAATGATTGTAGATGTAAAACCTGTTGTTTTATTAGTTGTTTTATCAACTTTTTAAGTGAATTAGAGTAATATTTAAAAACTGTCCCGGATTCTAGCCCTTGCTTACTCTGTTATTGCATTTCAAACTGACATTAGATGAATGGGTAGGATCCCATAAAGTCATCACAAAAGCCACTGACTACAGACTTAAAACTATGCCAGACTAAACACCATCACATGCCAGTCCTCTGTATTACTTTCTTATGTCTCATTTCCTTCCTTTTCTCCACTTTCACCCTACGTATCTTCTCCCTAAAATATGCTCAGCTGTATATACTTCTTTTACTTCCCAAATTCATTTTACCTCCCTTTATCATCTTTTGAACTGTTAGCTCACCTTCAAAGGTTCCTCTTTTTTTGGTGGCTAAACCTGCATGGGTTGACATTCTGCTGGCTCAGTACAACCTATGAACTTATTAACAGATGAATATAACTGACAGAAGTCATTTCCATTGTCTTTAAAAATGGCCATGAAAACTATATTTGGATCTTTTTTCCATACATTTTGGTTCCCCACAGCCAACCATTACCTGCATCTAAGACCTTTCTCATTCAGAGTATCTACCAACATTGACTTAGCCATCCCAAACCAGTTCTGAGCCATGTTTAGGCCCAAAGAGGAGATCAAGGCTTCCTGAGTCCATGTCATTCTGCTGCCAAGGATTGTTTTGCTCTAAGGCCTAATATCACACCGGGCACCTTGCATACACCCCTACATTCATATGGGTTGGCATGCAATGAACTTAGAGGAGTATCATCCATGCATCTGATTACAACAAAACCAGAACCCTTCTTCCTATGACTAATAGCTTCTGCTGGGGATAGATTGCAATGGTGCATCTAAGGGCACACCTCACCTTAGCAGAATGAGCTCACCCATCCTCCCTGCCTGTACTGTCAGCCTTCAACCTTCAAGCTTCTAGTCAAAATCAGGACACCTGGGCTGTAATCAGGGTTTTATCATTGTATGCTACTGGCTCAGGCATATTTGGATCTTTAGTGCTGTACAGTGGGCTCTACTTTCGATATACCAGGCAATGCTCTTTGGTATTAAGAATTTTCCATAATGTACCAAGACAGATTATATTTTAGTAGTAGTCATGTATTTAAAAGAGGAGAAATACCACTACAAGGACTATGAAACAATAACAGAATCCAGCATAGACTTTGAATGTTTTGGATGATTGTATGCGTTGGCATTGTGGCATACAAAATTCATGGTACTACGATTCAGATGCTTAAATATGATGATGAGAAGTTGATACAATATTAGCTATGGATTCAATCAGTATTTCTTTCTAACAGAAGTAGCATCATCTGGTTATACAAATTAGAGCGAATATACTGCCAGCACACAGTAACCTGAGTAATGATAAATATCTTTTAACAGCTGCAGTAAGCAGGCAACTGCTAATATCCAGGGTCTTGCACTCTTCAGCATGGGCTTATATAGCTGATGACCTAAGCACTACCCCAAGGTTTAACTCCTGTGCAATATTAAACATGCATTTATTTTACTATTATCCATGACAACTAACAAAAAGTATTAGTGAAGCAGACCTTGCATACAAGATACTCTACATGAGATGAGTATTCATTACAAGAGCAGAAGCTGCAGACATTATGAAGTGAAAACAAGGAAAGCACAAATATATGAACAGATAGCAATGACTGCTCAGCAATGCTGTTCACCAGTTATATGCCAACAGTTAACACATCTATAAACAGTCTTCACATCATTAGCAAACTGTTTATATCTAGACTTGGAGAGCACGAGACCTTTGCTATTACTCCTCAGTAAAATGGGTGTATGGCAGGAGAGTAAACAACATTAGATGCTCGCAATAATTGATTTGGGGACATTGATTTTTTTGTGACTAACAATATGAATTTGTTTTCATTTATTTCTTTACAGGAACACACCACTTTTTTTAAGCCTTCTGGTGTAGTGATCATGATTTCATAAACATTTCCACTGACGTAATGGAAATAGTTTCACTCCCTTATTAGGAATAATGTGTGTTTGGTGTAAAGCCTGTACTAAAACAATGCAGTTTTTCCTAGTTACATCACAGTGTGGCAAAAACAGATGTTTATTATTTTAAAACTTGTTTAACTGATTAGAGTCCAGCCCTGGTGGTGCAGCGGTTAGCATTGTCGCCTCACAGCAAGAGGTTCTCCCGTTCAATTCTCGTCTGGAGCGCCTTCTATGTGGAGTCTGCATGTCCTCCCCGTGATCAAGTGATGTATAAAGACATGTAGGTGTGTGCGTGAATGAGTGTGCCTTCTTTGAAGGTTGGGCATTGGGCTGGCAACTCGGCACTATAAAAATCCACTGCCAATCATTAGTGGACTAGAGTTCCGCTGTGGCGACCCTTAACTGGGAAAAGCCGAAAGACATTACTTTTTTAACTGATTAGAGTGAATAAGGTATGACATCATAAAGACATCTTCAAAACAAATTCTGTTTAACTGAAAAGAGATGTTAGGATCAGACATAGTGTGGTATCTGTAGTATGGCAGTTGGTATGTACACAACAGTTATGAGCGAAAAAAATAAATTATGTCTTACCATAATGTTCCATCTGTGTTGTAGATCTTTATTCATTCATTACTATTAGGACTTCGGTTACATCCTCGGAACTGACACGGCCGTTTCCAAGGTTGCGCCAGCCAAAAACTCTCAGCTATGACCTACCCATAATGCCCTTCTCATAGATACTACAGATCGAGTTTGCCTGCCCTGTAAAATAGAGGTAGTAATAGAAAAAGTAGGAGGCTCTGTCTGAGCAAATACCCTAACCAGGAGTTCCTAAAGTCCATCAGGAGTCCAGGCAGGGGGAAGGAGGGCGGGAAGTAATGAATGAATAAAGATCTACAACACAGATGGAACGTTATGGTAAGGCATAACTTCTTTATCTGATGTTGTGAATCTTTATTCATTCCTTACTATTAGGACCGAGTCCCCAGCTACTTGAGTCCTGGGTGGCCCTAAGAAAGGATATTCCTGAGCACCATAAAACCAAAAGATGCTCATCCCCTGGAGGCCAAATCCAATTTGTAATGAGAGATAAAGGTATGAGATCTTGCCCAAGTGGCTGCTGTGCAGATATCATCCATAGAGGCTCTGGAATGGAAAGCTACAGAAGTAGCAAAAGATCTGGTAGAATGAGCCTTTATTCTAGAAGGTATGGATATCTTATTCTGTTGGTAAATAAAAGTAATGATGTTTCTAAGCCAGGAGTAAAGTCACTTTGGAAACAGGTTTACCCAATCTGGGTCCTGCAATGGCCACAGACAATCGATCTGTTTTCCTGAAAGATTTAGTCCTGTCCAAATAACAACAAAGCTACCAATGCACATCAAGGGTGTGCAAAAGGTACTCCCCTCTGTTAGAATGCTGAGGGAAAAAAACTGGCAGGTCAATAGATTGGTTAATGGAAAAAACAGAAATTACCTTTGGCAAGAAAGAAGGGTCAGTATGAAGGGACACCCTATCCCTGTGAAAGTTCAGGTAAGGTCTCTTGACACAAGGCCTGCAGCTCAAATATTCTTCTCGCTGAGGTAAGTGCTACTAGAATTAGGGTCTTCCATGACGAAAACGTTATAGCACATGAATCAAAAGGCTTGAAAGGAGGGCCTGTGAGAGTTTGGAGCACCAAAGTCAAATCCCAGGGTTCTAAGGGGGGCTTGACCGGAGGTTTAACGTGTAATGCTCCTTTCAAAAAGGTCTTGCACAGATGGTGTGACATAATCGAAGAATTATCAAATCCATTATGAAAATTGGTGATAGCTGCTAAATGTACAGTGATTGCCGATGCTGAGACTCCTGCATGTAAAGGGGTCATCAGGTATTGGAGGATCTTTTGAATAGACATAGAGAAGGGATCTAAGTTCTGATCTTTGGCCCAAATAGAGAACCTAGTCCATTTACTAGAATAAACTTTCCTGGTGGAAGGTTTGTGTGAAGGCAGAAGAATTTCATGAACAGGAGATGGGATGTCAGGCAGCCTGGCAATCATTGAAAGTGGAAGAACCAAGCTGTGAGCTTGAGGCTGTGGAGATTGGGATGAATCAGTCCCTGAGGATCAGATAACAGGCCTTGTGAATGATCCAGGATCCACAGGTTGTGAATCAGATGAGGCCATAGGAACGGGAACCAGACTTGACAGGGCCAATAAGGGGCAATGAGGATTACTTTGCTTCTCAACTTTTGAGCTTTCTGGAGGAATTTCAGAATCAGGGGAAATGGAGGAAAGGCATACAGTAGACCCAGGGGCCAATCTTGCGTTAGAGCATCCCCGCGGGGTTTCCCCCGAGGGGGGGGGGTCAGGGCAAAGTAGCTTCTGAATTTGTTGTTTAGAGGGGAAACAAACAGATCGCAGCAAGGCTTGCCCCAGTAGCAGAAAATCCGATTCGCTATAACAGGATTGAGGGACCACTCATGAGGCATCAGGATGTTCTTGCTCAGATTGTCCGCAATAAGGTAGGTTGGAACTCCCAGGAATGTGCGTTGCTATAAGAAAGTGGTTGGAAGCTATTGGCCAGTGCCAAATCCTCATAGCTTCTGAACACAGGGAGTAAGACCTGGCTCTGTCTTGCTTTTCAATATACCAGACAACTGACATGTTGTCCGACTGAATTGCAATGGTCTCAGAAGATAGAGATGTATGGAACACTTGCAATGCTAAGGGAACCGCCCTCAATTCCAGGACATTTATGTGCAAGCTGGCCTCCATGGGGGACCAGGTGCCTTGGACTGTCTTTCCCTGGAAATGCCCCCCCCCCCCACCCTAACAGGGAAGCATCCATGGTCACTGTGGCCGTGGGCTGGGGAAGACAGAACGATCAACACCAAAGATTCATTTGTGACTTCATCCACCATAGCATTTCTTCCTTGTAACAGTTTGTAAGAAGTATCATGTGGTCAAGTGGGTGAGTTAAGATCAACCATTGTGTAGAAAGGAGCCACTGCAAGATTCTCATATGCAGCCTTGCCAGTGGTACTAGAGTAATGGCAGCCACCATGGAGCCTAAGAGTTGCAGTACAAAGTGTGCTGGTACATAGGTCTGTGGAAGTAGGGCTTGGATTTGGTATCTTATTTTTAAAAGCCTGTGAGGGGGGAGAGAAGCTTGACAGGATGTTGTGTTAAAGACTGCTCCAATAAATTCCAGTGTCTTTGATGGGGACATTTGAGATTTGTCCTTGTTGATTGTAATCCCCAAGCGGAGAGCGAGACCTTGAGTGTAAGAGAGGCTGCGGATTAGAAGATTCCTGGTCGGAGCGGTAAGGAGCCAATCGTCTAGATATGGAAACATCTGGAATCCTTGTAGTCGAAGATGAGCTGCTACAACTACCATACATTTGGTGAACACTCAGGGGGGTTGTCGAGAGACCGAATGGCAGTGCCCTGAACTGGTAGTGATCGGCTCCCAGCCAGAAGCGGAGAAACCTCCGGGAGCGGTGGTCCATCTTTATGTAGTAGTACACATCCTGGAGGTCTATAGATCACATCCAGTTGTCCTTCCCTAGGAAGGGAAGAATGGACTGTACCATGACCATCTGGAATTTTTGAGGTTTGATAAATTTGTTCAATAGGCTGAGATCCAGGATTGGTCTCCAGTCCCGTCTTTTTTGGCACCAAAAAGAACCTCAAGTATAACCCGGATCCTCTCTGGTCAGGTGGGACTGATTGGATGACTCTTTTTCTTAGCAGCTTTTCTATTTCTAAGGCTGCTAATTTCCTGTGATTGGGTGGCACATCGGGGATTCATTTGATGGGTCTGAGAGTTAAATCGAATTGTATCTGATAGCCTCTGGATATTATTCTCTGCACCCAAACATTGGTAGTAATAAGTTGCCAGGCTGGTAGGTGGAGAGAAAAATGACCCCTGACTGCTTCCAGAGGAAAGCAATTGGGCCACTGCTCAGGAGCACTGGTAGGGTTTGTCTGAGAAGGAATCTCTAGCTTCCTGGTTACGCGGACCCCCTCTACCCCGAAAGGGGTATCTTCCAGATGAGTTACCGCCTCTGCTCTGGGGGAATTGCTCACCACGAGTGTCATGAAAAGATCCCTGGGATTTTCTGAACCACATTTTTCCTCCCTTCTGGTTCCTGGAGTAGGAACTCTGGGGGGTGGAAAAGCATATGCCCACAGCAGACAAGGTCTTTCTGTCTATCTCACCTCATGCTAGTGTATCCCATACTTTGGGACCAAAAAGTGCAGATTCATCAACAGGCGGATTGACGAAGGAAGATTTAAAGAGGTCTGCAAGTCACACAACTGCATCCAAGCATTACATCTCATGCAAATGCCTGATACGGCAGCTCAAGCTGTCCCATTGGTAGTGTGAGATATCAAATGCATCGAGGAGTTCAAGATGGATTCAGGGGTAGCTAGCTGAAAGGCGGCAGTGTCATGCACCTCACCAGGCAGTACCCCAACTAAAGAGGTGGACATTTCAGATATTAGGTCTTTTTGGAGGTGAGTAAAGTGTGCCAGGTAGTTCAGTGACCGAATGGCAAAGGTCGCTAAAGCATAGGTTCACTTCCCTAGTCTGTCCATGGTCCGAGACTCCCTTTTCAGAAGATGGACAGTGGAACTATCTTCTGCCAGTTCCCTCTTGGTGGCCTCCACCATGACCATGGAATCAACTGTCAACTTCTTGGACCAATGGGGCTGATCTTCAGGTGTGGATAAAATTTTGTCTGGCCTTTGGGTGACAGGTTCTACATTGTTCAGGGCCTTCCAGGCATGCTGCACGATCATCTTAACAAGCTCATCTGCAGGTGGAGTCACCCAGGAAGTAGATGGCTGGGCATGGAAGGCCTGCAAGAACACCGAGTCCTCAGAAGTAGGGTTAGAGTACTTCCAGTCACCCTGCTATTTGAGGATTTCGAGAAATGTCTCCGAATGATAAGTCATCTGGGGGAGACCATGGGGACCCTTTTCCCTCATCACAATCAGTGTCTTCGGTGATAGATTCCTCTGGGGAATCAAGGTGCTTCCTCTTGCACCATTTCTTCTGGGGTGGCTCCCAGTGGGATCTTCTGAGGAGAACTCAGGAGAAATAATTCCCTTCACAGGGGGGTCTCGCAGCTTCCGTGCACGGGATCCTGAAGTAGGGGTTTGGGACAGCTGTATGCTGGGGGGGGGGGTTCTGATGCTGATGTCATTGATGCTGACTGCGAGCCTGCAGAGGCAAGGACCCTCTCCATCACCTGGAAAGCAGGCCCACCTAAGGAGGGATTGGAGCCTGGAACAGAGAATGACAACCTCGGAACCAGGGTCATACCCCGCCCTGAGGAGCACACCTCCAGGTGAGGAGCTCCGAGAGGACTGGAAGCCATTGGAGCTGTGGACATAGATGGCACCAGCAAAAAAATAGGTGCCTGGCTAGGTACCAAGGTGCCAACAGTCCAAGCACCGGTCCGAGAGAGCACCAGCTCAATCAGAGCCGGCACATCAATTGTGGTCGGTGCTGACAGGGAAAAATCCTCAGTCAGAACCAAGACAGTGTGCACTGGGGTGGACATCAGTGCTGAGATCTCCAGGACCTGGGTAGAGGCTGGAGGAGGATAAACAGTAGAACACGCTGTGAAGGATTCAGAGTCAAGAGGGTCGGAAGGTCTAGCTGGAGTGGGCAATCCCCTAGCCACCAGAAGCTGGTCCAGAACCCACACTAGGTCTAGTTCAGAAAAACTCCTGGTGGATCTAAAGGAGGCTGCTGAAGGAGATTCAGGTCTTTCAGGAAAAGGGCTAAATCTATGCCCCAAAAAAGGGTCGTACATTGGAGAGTATCTGGTTCTTGGCAGATATTCAACTTTAGGAGCCAAAGTCATAACTTGTGGAGCTGAAGAAGCTATCAGCACTGTGGTCGGGGATGGTGCCAATGCAGGTACAGTCATAGGAGCCAATGTCAGAACCAAGGATGGCACCAAAGCTGGTGG